>NC_137129.1:21778569-21951069 GCF_949319135.1 Squalius cephalus | reverse complement strand
TTGAAAAAAAAGAATAAAATGGGTTTAGTTGTGATATTTTTATACTTTTATATAGAAATAAATGGTGTTTAATTACATTTTTAGAAGATGAGGCTTTTAGTTTCCTTTTTGTACATTACTTTAGTCCCTCACTATAGAAAAACCGTTTGAGATGTTTAATATCCGTTCACAATTTAGCATCTTTAATGTGTTTTCATCATGTTGAAAAAGTTTGGTGTGAATAAAATAAACCAGTTAGGAAGAGTAGCTAAATACTCAGAGTCTGAAATATCCAAAAAATCCACATTCAAACCAAAATATCTGACTTCCTTTTGCTCTGAGCTAATAACTGTAAATTAGAAAGTTGTCCGGCTCGGTGAGACCAACATATATTGTGATTTTTTTTTTAACTGTTGGTAAAACTAACCCCCCCACTTTTGTCAAAAACATTTTGAAATTGACACACTTCCTGCTGCCAGTTGGTGGCGCTATAACTTTGACTCACAATAGTTACATCCATCTGATCGGCCTCTTACCACGAACACACTGCTGAAGTTTCATCAAGATCAGTTAATGTATGCAGAAGTTATTCCACTTCGTGTTTCTCTTTTCTCGCCATAAATTCGTTTCCTCGCCACGGCCAAACCGTTCGAGATATCAAAAATCCGTCCACAATTTAGCATCCTCAATGTCTTGACTTCATGCACACCGAGTTTGGTGGGGATGGGATGAATTCTCTAGGAGGAGTACTTCACATTCCACAGCAAGCGTTTTCCAAACATCCCATAATAGCCGACTTCCTGTTGGGCTGGCGTGAAACTTGACAGAGGGAAAGTTGTTCGGCCCGATGAGATCTATATGTGGACTGAGTTTCATATTACATGCAAGAGTGTTTGATTTATGGACCAATTTTTCAGACACCATTCCAGGGGGCGCTGTCGAGCCCCCGTGCCACGCCCGGGTACCAGCTTCAGTCCGGCCCTGTTGGCCGCAGGTTCTGACGTGTGTGCAAAATTTCAAGAGTTTTTGAGCATGTTAAGGGCCCCAAAAGTGCCCAAGAAGTAGAAAAAAAAAAAATAATAATAATAATTAAAGCTGCAAGCAGCGATGAAAGGGCCCTCGCACCCGTGCCATCAACACTCGGTGGCTTTAGGAAGGCAGAGCATGGTTGGGAAATGTACATTTAAGGAGGTATATATAGTAAGAGTATGTCAAAGTCAGTTACAAAATGTTTTGTATAATGGTGATAATAGCATGCTTCATGACTCAGCTAAGTGTTGCTAGCATGTTCAGTCTGTTTCTAGCATGCTTAGTACACAATAATTATGTGGTTAGTACTGCATTACTGTGTTAACCATGTCAGTTTCTGTTGCCAGTAGGTGGCGTTATGACTATAAATGAATATGAGCATGGATGTGTGTTCAGGACAGAACTCTTATCAAACATGTGAAGTTTGGTGCAAATTGGACATTGCCTTCTTGAGTAACAACAAAGTCATGTTTCATTGAATTAGCATTCTTTAGAACTTAGCTAAGCATTGTTAGCATGTTTTAACATGTTGCTAGAACGGCATCAACGTGTTAAACATGTCACTTCCTGTTGCCAGTTGGTGGCGCTATTACTATAACTGAACATTCTCATGTAGATGTGTTCAGGCCATGACTCTTATCAAAAGTGTGAAGTTTGGGGCAGATTGGACATTCCATGCCTGAGTTACAGCAAATTCCTATTTAATTGCAATAATAGCATGCTTTAGCACTTGGCTAAGAGTTTGCTAGCATGTTTTAGCATGTTTCTAGTATGTTGTTAGCATGTTTAACACTTGCTGGCACTTTTTTATATGTTATTAGGAGTCCACAACAGTGTTAAACATGTCACTTCCTGTTGCCAGCAGGTGGCGCTATGACTGTAACTGAATATAAGCATGGTCATGTGTTCAGGACAGAACGCTTATCAAAAGTGTGAAGTTTGGGGCAGATTGGACATTCCATGCCTGAGTTACAGCAAATTCATATTTAATTGCAGTAATATCATTCTTTAGCACTTAGCTAAGTGTTTGCTATTATGTTTTAGCATGTCTCTAGTATGTTGGTAGGATGTTTAGCACCTACTGGCATTTTTTTATATGTTATTAGGAGTCAAGAACAGTGTTAAACGTCACTTCCTGTTGCCAGCAGGTGGCGCTATGACTATAACTAAATATGAGCATGGACATGTGTTCAAGAGATAACTCTTATCAAACGTGTGACGTTTGGGGTAGATTGTACATTGCCTTCTTGAGTAACAACAAAGTCCTGTTTCATTGAATTAGCATGCTTTAGCACTTAGCTAAGTATTGCTAGCATGTTTTAATATGTTTCTAGCATGTTTAGAACTCAATGGCATTTTTAACATGTTGCTAGAACGGCATCAACATGTTAAACATGTCACTTCCTGTTGCCAGTAGGTGGCGCTATTACTATAACTGAATTTGAGCATAGGCATGCGTTCAGGCCATGATTCTTATCAAACATGTGAAGTTTGGGGCAGATTGGACGTTCCATGCCTGAGTTACAGCAAATTCCTATTTAATTGCAGTAATAGCATGCTTTATCACTTAGCTAAGTGTTTGCTAGCATGTTTCTAGTATGTTGCTAACCTGTTTAGCACTTGCTGGCTCTTTTATATATGTTATTAGGAGACCACAACAGTGTTAAACATGTCACTTCCTGTTGACAGCAGGTGGCGCTATTACTATAACTGAATATTCTCATGTAGATGTGTTCAGGCCATGACTCTTATCAAACGTGTGAAGTTTGGGGCAGATTGGACATTCCATGCCTGTGTTACAGCAAATTCCTATTTAATTGCAGCAATAGCATGCTTTAGCACTTAGCTAAGTGTTTGCTAGCATGTTTTAGCATGTTTCTAGTATGTTGTTAGCATGTTTAGCACTTGCTGGCACTTTTTTTATATGTTTTTATATGTCCACAACAGTGTTTAACATGTCACTTCCTGTTGCCAGCAGGTGGCACTATGACTGTAACTGAATATGAGCATGGTCATGTGTTCAGGACAGAACGTTTATTAAAAGTGTGAAGTTTGGCGCATATTGGACATTGCCTTCTTGAGTAACAACAACATCCTGTTTCATTGAATTAGCATGCTTTAGCACTTAGCTAAGTATTGCTAGCATGTTTTAACATGTTTCTAGCATGTTTAGACCTCAATGGCATTTTTAACATGTTGCTAGAATGGCATCAACGTGTTAAACATGACACTTCCTGTTGCCAGTAGGTGGCGCTATTACTATAACTGAATATTATCATGTAGATGTGTTCAGGACAGAACGCTTATCAAAAGTGTGAAGTTTGGGGCAGATTGGACATTCCATGCCTGAGTTACAGCAAATTCCTATTTAATTGCAATAATAGCATGCTTTAGCACTTAGCTAAGAGTTTGCTAGCATGTTTTAGCATGCTTCTAGTATGTTGTTAGCATGTTTCGCACTTGCTGGCACTTTTTTATATGTTATTAGGAGTCCATAACAGTGTTAAACATGTCACTTCCTGTTGCCAGCAGGTGGCGCTATGACTATAACTGAATATGAGCATGGCCATGTGTTCAGGACAGAACTCTTATCAAACGTGTGAAGTTTGGGGGAGATTGGACATTCCATGCCTGAGTTACAGCAACTTCCTGTTTCATGGCGAAACATCGAAATTTGTAAGGCCGCCGAGGACCCGCCCTTCGACGAAAACTCAAGATCTTCGCAATTTAACGTCGCAAAGGCCTTAAGATTACACTCACCAAATTTGAAGATGATCAGATTAAAACTGTAGGAGGAGTTCGTTAAAGTACGAGGCCTGAAAATGGCAAAAACTGCACAAAAATCTGAGAGGAAGTTCAAAATGGCTGACTTCCTGTTGTGTTTAGGGCTATGCTCCAAGAGACTTTTTTGTAGGTATTAGGTCATTACACGTATGTACCGAATTTCGTGCACGTACGTGGAACGTTGCAGGAGGCGCACTCCGTTGAACTTTTATAGGTGGCGCTATCGAGCCATTTTGCCCCGTCCAATTCTGAAACCTATATCAGATGTAAATTTTCGCCAGTTCTGACGCGTGTGCAAAGTTTCGTGAGTTTTCGCGCATGTTTAGGCCCTCAAAAATGCAATTCAATGCGGAGAATAATAATAATAATAATAATTAAAGCTGCAAGCAGCGATGAAAGGGCCCTCGCACCCGTGCCATCAACACTCGGTGGCTTTAGGAAGACAGAGCATGGTTGGGCAATGTACATTTAAGGAGGTATATATAGTAAGAGTATGTCAAAGTCAGTTACAAAATGTTTTGTATAATGGTGATAATAGCATGCTTCATGACTCAGCTAAGTGTTGCTAGCATGTTTATTGTGTTTCTAGCATGCTTAGTACACAATAATTATGTTGTTAGTACTGCATAACTGTGTTAACCATGTCAGTTTCTGTTGCCAGTAGTTGGGGCTATGTCTATATCTGAATATTGCTATGTAGATGTGTTCAGTGCAGGACTTTTATCAAACATGTGAAGTTTGGGGCAGATTGGACATTGTATGCTTGAGTTACAACAACTTCCTTTAGCATTTCTAGCATGTTTTATGATGTTTCTAGCATTTTACATATTAATTTTGGGGTAGATTGGACATTGCATTCCTGAGTTACAGCAAATTCATATTTAATTGCAGTAATATCATGCTTTAGCACTTAGCTAAGTGTTTGCTAGTATGTTTTAGCATGTCTCTAGTATGTTGGTAGGATATTTAGCACCTACTGGCATTTTTTTATATGTTATTAGGAGTCCAGAACAGTGTTAAACGTCACTTCCTTTTGCCAGCAGGCGGCGCTATGACTATAACTGAATATGAGCATGGACATGTGTTCAAAAGATAACTCTTATCAAATGTGTGAAGTTTGGGGTAGATTGGACATTTTATGCTTAAGTTACAACAACTTCCTTGAGCTTTTATAGCATGCTTTAGAACTTAGCTAAGTGTTGCTAGCATGTTTCTTGCATGTTACATATTAAGTTTGGGGTAGATTGAACATCCCATGCCTGTGTTACAACAAATTCCCATTTAATTGCAGTAATATCATGATTTAGCACTTATCTAAGTGATTGATAGCATGTTTTAGCATGTTTCTAGTATGTTGTTAGCATGTTTAGCACATGCTGGCACTTTTTTATATGTTATTAGGAGTCCACAACAGTGTTTAACATGTCACTTCCTGTTGCCAGCAGGTGGCGCTATGACTGTAACTGAATATGAGCATGGTCATGTGTTCAGGACAGAACGCTTATCAAAAGTGTGAAGTTTGGGGCAGATTGGACATTGCCTTCTTGAGTAACAACAACATCCTGTTTCATTGAATTAGCATGCTTTAGCACTCAGCTAAGTTTTGCTAGCATGTTTTAACATGTTTCTAGCATGTTTAGAAGTCAATGGCATTTTTAACATCTTGCTAGAACGGCATCAACGTGTTAAACATGACACTTCCTGTTACCAGTAGGTGGCGCTATTACTATAACTGAATATTCTCATGTAGATGTGTTCAGGCCATGACTCTTATCAAACGTGTGACGTTTGGGGCAGATTGGACATTCCATGCCTGTGTTACAGCAAATTCCTATTTAATTGCAGCAATAGCATGCTTTAGCACTTAGCTAAGTGTTTGCTAGCATGTCTTAGCATGTTTCTAGTATGTTGTTAGCATGTTTAGCACTTGATGGCACTTTTTTTATATGTTTTTATATGTCCACAACAGTGTTTAACATGTCACTTCCTGTTGCCAGCAGGTGGCACTATGACTGTAACTGAATATGAGCATGGTCATGTGTTCAGGACAGAACGTTTATTAAAAGTGTGAAGTTTGGTGCAGAATGGACATTGCCTTCTTGCGTAACAACAACATCCTGTTTCATTGAATTAGCATGCTTTAGCACTTAGCTAAGTATTGCTAGCATGTTTTAACATGTTTCTAGCATGTTTAGAAGTCAATGGCATTTTTAACATGTTGCTAGAATGGCATCAACGTGTTAAACATGACACTTCCTGTTACCAGTAGGTGGCGCTATTACTATAACTGAATATTCTCATGTAGATGTGTTCAGGACAGAACGCTTATCAAAAGTGTGAATTTTTGGGCAGATTGGACATTCCATGCCTGAGTTACAGCAAATTCCTATTTAATTGCAATAATAGCATGCTTTAGCACTTAGCTAAGAGTTTGCTAGCATGTTTTAGCATGCTTCTAGTATGTTGTTAGCATGTTTAGCACTTGCTGGCACTTTTTTATATGTTATTAGGAGTCCATAACAGTGTTAAACATGTCACTTCCTGTTGCCAGCAGGTGGCGCTATGACTATAACTGAATATGAGCATGGTCATGTGTTCAGGACATAACTCTTATCAAACGTGTGAAGTTTGGGGCAGATTGGACATTCCATGCCTGAGTTACAGCAACTTCCTGTTTCATGGCGAAACATCGAAATTTGTCAGGCCGCCGAGGACCCGCCCTTCGACGAAAACTCAAGATCTTCGCAATTTAACGTCGCAAAGGCCTTAAGATTACACTCACCAAATTTGAAGATGATCAGATTAAAACTGTAGGAGGAGTTCGTTAAAGTACGAGGCCTGAAAATGGCAAAAACTGCACAAAAATCTGAGAGGAAGTTCAAAATGGCTGACTTCCTGTTGTGTTTAGGGCTATGCTCCAAGAGACTTTTTTGTAGGTATTAGGTCATTACACGTATGTACCGAATTTCGTGCACGTACGTTGAACGTTGCGGGAGGCGCACTCCGTTGAACTTTTATAGGTGGCGCTATCGAGCCATTTTGCCCCGTCCAATTCTGAAACCTATATCAGATGTAAATTTTCGCCAGTTCTGACGCGTGTGCAAAGTTTCGTGAGTTTTCGCGCATGTTTAGGCCCTCAAAAATGCAATTCAATGCGGAGAAGAATAATAATAATAATAATTAAAGCTGCAAGCAGCGATGAAAGGGCCCTCGCACCCGTGCCATCAACACTCGGTGGCTTTAGGAAGGCAGAGCATGGTTGGGAAATGTACATTTAAGGAGGTATATATAGTAAGAGTATGTCAAAGTCAGTTACAAAATGTTTTGTATAATGGTGATAATAGCATGCTTCATGACTCAGCTAAGTGTTGCTAGCATGTTCAGTTTGTTTCTAGCATGCTTAGTACACAATAATTATGTGGTTAGTACTGCATTACTGTGTTAACCATGTCAGTTTCTGTTGCCAGTAGGTGGCGTTATGACTATAACTGAATATGAGCATGGATGTGTGTTCAGGACAGAACTCTTATCAAACATGTGAAGTTTGGTGCAAATTGGACATTGCCTTCTTGAGTAACAACAAAGTCATGTTTCATTGAATTAGCATTCTTTAGAACTTAGCTAAGCATTGTTAGCATGTTTTAACATGTTGCTAGAACGGCATCAACGTGTTAAACATGTCACTTCCTGTTGCCAGTTGGTGGCGCTATTACTATAACTGAACATTCTCATGTAGATGTGTTCAGGCCATGACTCTTATCAAAAGTGTGAAGTTTGGGGCAGATTGGACATTCCATGCCTGAGTTACAGCAAATTCCTATTTAATTGCAATAATAGCATGCTTTAGCACTTGGCTAAGAGTTTGCTAGCATGTTTTAGCATGTTTCTAGTATGTTGTTAGCATGTTTAACACTTGCTGGCACTTTTTTATATGTTATTAGGAGTCCACAACAGTGTTAAACATGTCACTTCCTGTTGCCAGCAGGTGGCGCTATGACTGTAACTGAATATAAGCATGGTCATGTGTTCAGGACAGAACGCTTATCAAAAGTGTGAAGTTTGGGGCAGATTGGACATTCCATGCCTGAGTTACAGCAAATTCATATTTAATTGCAGTAATATCATTCTTTAGCACTTAGCTAAGTGTTTGCTATTATGTTTTAGCATGTCTCTAGTATGTTGGTAGGATGTTTAGCACCTACTGGCATTTTTGTATATGTTATTAGGAGTCAAGAACAGTGTTAAACGTCACTTCCTGTTGCCAGCAGGTGGCGCTATGACTATAACTAAATATGAGCATGGACATGTGTTCAAGAGATAACTCTTATCAAACGTGTGACGTTTGGGGTAGATTGTACATTGCCTTCTTGAGTAACAACAAAGTCCTGTTTCATTGAATTAGCATGCTTTAGCACTTAGCTAAGTATTGCTAGCATGTTTTAATATGTTTCTAGCATGTTTAGAACTCAATGGCATTTTTAACATGTTGCTAGAACGGCATCAACGTGTTAAACATGTCACTTCCTGTTGCCAGTAGGTGGCGCTATTACTATAACTGAATTTGAGCATAGGCATGCGTTCAGGCCATGATTCTTATCAAACATGTGAAGTTTGGGGCAGATTGGACGTTCCATGCCTGAGTTACAGCAAATTCCTATTTAATTGCAGTAATAGCATGCTTTATCACTTAGCTAAGTGTTTGCTAGCATGTTTCTAGTATGTTGCTAACCTGTTTAGCACTTGCTGGCTCTTTTATATATGTTATTAGGAGACCACAACAGTGTTAAACATGTCACTTCCTGTTGACAGCAGGTGGCGCTATTACTATAACTGAATATTCTCATGTAGATGTGTTCAGGCCATGACTCTTATCAAACGTGTGAAGTTTGGGGCAGATTGGACATTCCATGCCTGTGTTACAGCAAATTCCTATTTAATTGCAGCAATAGCATGCTTTAGCACTTAGCTAAGTGTTTGTTAGCATGTTTTAGCATGTTTCTAGTATGTTGTTAGCATGTTTAGCACTTGCTGGCACTTTTTTTATATGTTTTTATATGTCCACAACAGTGTTTAACATGTCACTTCCTGTTGCCAGCAGGTGGCACTATGACTGTAACTGAATATGAGCATGGTCATGTGTTCAGGACAGAACGTTTATTAAAAGTGTGAAGTTTGGCGCATATTGGACATTGCCTTCTTGAGTAACAACAACATCCTGTTTCATTGAATTAGCATGCTTTACCACTTAGCTAAGTATTGCTAGCATGTTTTAACATTAGCTAGCATGTTTTAACATGTTTCTAGCATGTTTAGACCTCAATGGCATTTTTAACATGTTGCTAGAATGGCATCAACGTGTTAAACATGACACTTCCTGTTGCCAGTAGGTGGCGCTATTACTATAACTGAATATTCTCATGTAGATGTGTTCAGGACAGAACGCTTATCAAAAGTGTGAAGTTTGGGGCAGATTGGACATTCCATGCCTGAGTTACAGCAAATTCCTATTTAATTGCAATAATAGCATGCTTTAGCACTTAGCTAAGAGTTTGCTAGCATGTTTTAGCATGCTTCTAGTATGTTGTTAGCATGTTTAGCACTTGCTGGCACTTTTTTATATGTTATTAGGAGTCCATAACAGTGTTAAACATGTCACTTCCTGTTGCCAGCAGGTGGCGCTATGACTATAACTGAATATGAGCATGGCCATGTGTTCAGGACAGAACTCTTATCAAACGTGTGAAGTTTGGGGCAGATTGGACATTCCATGCCTGAGTTACAGCAACTTCCTGTTTCATGGCGAAACATCGAAATTTGTAAGGCCGCCGAGGACCCGCCCTTCGACGAAAACTCAAGATCTTCGCAATTTAACGTCGCAAAGGCCTTAAGATTACACTCACCAAATTTGAAGATGATCAGATTAAAACTGTAGGAGGAGTTCGTTAAAGTACGAGGCCTGAAAATGGCAAAAACTGCACAAAAATCTGAGAGGAAGTTCAAAATGGCTGACTTCCTGTTGTGTTTAGGGCTATGCTCCAAGAGACTTTTTTGTAGGTATTAGGTCATTACACGTATGTACCGAATTTCGTGCACGTACGTTGAACGTTGCGGGAGGCGCACTCCGTTGAACTTTTATAGGTGGCGCTATCGAGCCATTTTGCCCCGTCCAATTCTGAAACCTATATCAGATGTAAATTTTCGCCAGTTCTGACGCGTGTGCAAAGTTTCGTGAGTTTTCGCGCATGTTTAGGCCCTCAAAAATGCAATTCAATGCGGAGAAGAATAATAATAATAATAATAAACAGAGCAATTCCAAGAGGGTCCTCACACCATCGGTGCTCGGGCCCTAATAAACAGAGCAATTCCAAGAGGGTCCTCACACCATCGGTGCTCGGGCCCTAATAAACAGAGCAATTCCAAGAGGGTCCTCACACCATCGGTGCTCGGGCCCTAATTAAAGCTGCAAGCAGCGATGAAAGGGCCCTCGCACCCGTGCCATCAACACTCGGTGGCTTTAGGAAGGCAGAGCATGGTTGGGAAATGTACATTTAAGGAGGTATATATAGTAAGAGTATGTCAAAGTCAGTTACAAAATGTTTTGTATAATGGTGATAATAGCATGCTTCATGACTCAGCTAAGTGTTGCTAGCATGTTCAGTCTGTTTCTAGCATGCTTAGTACACAATAATTATGTGGTTAGTACTGCATTACTGTGTTAACCATGTCAGTTTCTGTTGCCAGTAGGTGGCGTTATGACTATAACTGAATATGAGCATGGATGTGTGTTCAGGACAGAACTCTTATCAAACATGTGAAGTTTGGTGCAAATTGGACATTGCCTTCTTGAGTAACAACAAAGTCATGTTTCATTGAATTAGCATTCTTTAGAACTTAGCTAAGCATTGTTAGCATGTTTTAACATGTTGCTAGAACGGCATCAACGTGTTAAACATGTCACTTCCTGTTGCCAGTTGGTGGCGCTATTACTATAACTGAACATTCTCATGTAGATGTGTTCAGGCCATGACTCTTATCAAAAGTGTGAAGTTTGGGGCAGATTGGACATTCCATGCCTGAGTTACAGCAAATTCCTATTTAATTGCAATAATAGCATGCTTTAGCACTTGGCTAAGAGTTTGCTAGCATGTTTTAGCATGTTTCTAGTATGTTGTTAGCATGTTTAACACTTGCTGGCACTTTTTTATATGTTATTAGGAGTCCACAACAGTGTTAAACATGTCACTTCCTGTTGCCAGCAGGTGGCGCTATGACTGTAACTGAATATAAGCATGGTCATGTGTTCAGGACAGAACGCTTATCAAAAGTGTGAAGTTTGGGGCAGATTGGACATTCCATGCCTGAGTTACAGCAAATTCATATTTAATTGCAGTAATATCATTCTTTAGCACTTAGCTAAGTGTTTGCTATTATGTTTTAGCATGTCTCTAGTATGTTGGTAGGATGTTTAGCACCTACTGGCATTTTTTTATATGTTATTAGGAGTCAAGAACAGTGTTAAACGTCACTTCCTGTTGCCAGCAGGTGGCGCTATGACTATAACTAAATATGAGCATGGACATGTGTTCAAGAGATAACTCTTATCAAACGTGTGACGTTTGGGGTAGATTGTACATTGCCTTCTTGAGTAACAACAAAGTCCTGTTTCATTGAATTAGCATGCTTTAGCACTTAGCTAAGTATTGCTAGCATGTTTTAATATGTTTCTAGCATGTTTAGAACTCAATGGCATTTTTAACGTGTTGCTAGAACGGCATCAACGTGTTAAACATGTCACTTCCTGTTGCCAGTAGGTGGCGCTATTACTATAACTGAATTTGAGCATAGGCATGCGTTCAGGCCATGATTCTTATCAAACATGTGAAGTTTGGGGCAGATTGGACGTTCCATGCCTGAGTTACAGCAAATTCCTATTTAATTGCAGTAATAGCATGCTTTATCACTTAGCTAAGTGTTTGCTAGCATGTTTCTAGTATGTTGCTAACCTGTTTAGCACTTGCTGGCTCTTTTATATATGTTATTAGGAGACCACAACAGTGTTAAACATGTCACTTCCTGTTGACAGCAGGTGGCGCTATTACTATAACTGAATATTCTCATGTAGATGTGTTCAGGCCATGACTCTTATCAAACGTGTGAAGTTTGGGGCAGATTGGACATTCCATGCCTGTGTTACAGCAAATTCCTATTTAATTGCAGCAATAGCATGCTTTAGCACTTAGCTAAGTGTTTGCTAGCATGTTTTAGCATGTTTCTAGTATGTTGTTAGCATGTTTAGCACTTGCTGGCACTTTTTTTATGTTTTTATATGTCCACAACAGTGTTTAACATGTCACTTCCTGTTGCCAGCAGGTGGCACTATGACTGTAACTGAATATGAGCATGGTCATGTGTTCAGGACAGAACGTTTATTAAAAGTGTGAAGTTTGGCGCATATTGGACATTGCCTTCTTGAGTAACAACAACATCCTGTTTCATTGAATTAGCATGCTTTAGCACTTAGCTAAGTATTGCTAGCATGTTTTAACATGTTTCTAGCATGTTTAGACCTCAATGGCATTTTTAACATGTTGCTAGAATGGCATCAACGTGTTAAACATGACACTTCCTGTTGCCAGTAGGTGGCGCTATTACTATAACTGAATATTATCATGTAGATGTGTTCAGGACAGAACGCTTATCAAAAGTGTGAAGTTTGGGGCAGATTGGACATTCCATGCCTGAGTTACAGCAAATTCCTATTTAATTGCAATAATAGCATGCTTTAGCACTTAGCTAAGAGTTTGCTAGCATGTTTTAGCATGCTTCTAGTATGTTGTTAGCATGTTTCGCACTTGCTGGCACTTTTTTATATGTTATTAGGAGTCCATAACAGTGTTAAACATGTCACTTCCTGTTGCCAGCAGGTGGCGCTATGACTATAACTGAATATGAGCATGGCCATGTGTTCAGGACAGAACTCTTATCAAACGTGTGAAGTTTGGGGGAGATTGGACATTCCATGCCTGAGTTACAGCAACTTCCTGTTTCATGGCGAAACATCGAAATTTGTAAGGCCGCCGAGGACCCGCCCTTCGACGAAAACTCAAGATCTTCGCAATTTAACGTCGCAAAGGCCTTAAGATTACACTCACCAAATTTGAAGATGATCAGATTAAAACTGTAGGAGGAGTTCGTTAAAGTACGAGGCCTGAAAATGGCAAAAACTGCACAAAAATCTGAGAGGAAGTTCAAAATGGCTGACTTCCTGTTGTGTTTAGGGCTATGCTCCAAGAGACTTTTTTGTAGGTATTAGGTCATTACACGTATGTACCGAATTTCGTGCACGTACGTGGAACGTTGCAGGAGGCGCACTCCGTTGAACTTTTATAGGTGGCGCTATCGAGCCATTTTGCCCCGTCCAATTCTGAAACCTATATCAGATGTAAATTTTCGCCAGTTCTGACGCGTGTGCAAAGTTTCGTGAGTTTTCGCGCATGTTTAGGCCCTCAAAAATGCAATTCAATGCGGAGAAGAATAATAATAATAAATATAGCTGCAAGCAGCAATTACCGGGGCCAAGCAGAATAAGACGACAAGACATGCCAACATTGCTGAAAGTGTCAGATCAACTGCAACAATTAGCAATTAAAGACATTTAAAGAAGATTTTAGGCGAAATGCCTGAAAAATCATATAAACAGTAATTAAAAATATGATTTAATGGATTATCACTTTCGACCAATAGGTGGCGCAGTTACAAAACTGATGTGATGTGGTCAGAGTGAAGTGACAATGACACATACAAAGTTTGGTGTCAATATGTCAAGGCATTGCAGAGATAAAGCCTGAATAATGCTTTTAGCATCATGCCTCAACTTTGCTGCTGCGCTATACGAAAACGGTTTCGTCAATCGACACGAAATCCATAACTTTCAGTCGGCACAGTCTGGAGATGATATGATTCGATTTTGGTGAAAATCGGACAATCGGTGTAGGAGGAGTTCGAAAAAGTAGGTTTTGAATGAAAATAGCATTTTATTTCACAAAACTCTATTGAAGTCAATGGGAATTTCATGTTTTGTTCTATTATAGCGCCACCAAGAGGCTCAGTCCCACAATTTTTTTTACGTGTCCTCAGAGTGAGCCCATACATATGTGTGTCAGTTTTGGTGAAAATATCTCAATTCGCTTCAGAGTTATAGGCATTTATATGAAAAAACACGTAAAAAATGACTGACACATGACTTTGTTTGGAATTTACTACCCCTAAACATCAATATTTTCGCATTTGGGCATTGGCGTATAGCTATCGACCTATGTTTCCAAACTTCTGACGGTGGTTTCGTCTCGATCGGACTAGCGGTTTCGAAGATATAGCCAAATGTTTTTTAAGCGCTAAATCACAACGCTACACAAACCGTAAGGCGAAACCTAGCATGTTTGGTATCATAGGACTCGGCAATGATTCAGGAGTCTAAAAAGATGAGTTTCGTGAAAATAAGTTGACCACACCCAAAGTTATAAGCATTTGAAAAAAAAAATTCACCACTAGGTGGCGCTGTTTCGAAACTTCTCACGCTCCTTCAGGACATCGGGCTGATGACCCATACCAAGTTCCGTAACAATCCGTTCATGTGTTCTTAAAATACAGCATTTTAGCACAAAATTCAAAATGGCCGACAGCCAAAATGGCCGATATGGTAATATTGGATATCAGTGGACTCGGCATGTTACCCTGAATCTAACGAGACCAATTTTATGATTTTTGGACAAACTGTTCAGAAGTTATAAGCAAAAATAGCCATTTTTCATATCTCCGGACCAGTAGGTGGCGCTGCGCCGAAACACAGCATGTAGCCTCAGGTCATGCTTGTGATGACATGTACCAACTTTGGTCTGAATCTGATAAAGCGTTGCGGAGATACGGCTTTACATCTGTTTTCGCAAGCGCTACGTAAAATTTATTCGTGGGTTTATCGAAAACTGTTAAGCGAATCAACTTGAATTCCATAACTTTTTGTCAGCATGGTCTGTAGATGATCTGGTTTAATTTTCGTGCAAATCGGACAAACCGTCTAGGACGAGTTCGAAAAAGTAGCTTTTTAGATAAATTCAAAATGGCGGCCATATTGTTATGACGGAAATGACGTCATAGGGTGCAATCGAATTGGCATGAGCTCAGGAATCAGAGAGAAAAAGAATTTTGTTGATTGGCCTTACGGTTCAAAAGTTATTAGCAAAATAAAAGTGAAACTTTGGACAGGTGGTGGCGCTAGAGGGAATGACTTAGACACACCAAAATTGGTGTATTTAATGTTGGGACTGTCCTCTATCAGAATGTCAAACCAAAACAACTTTCCCGCATTCGGTTCTATGGGCTGCCATAGACTCCCAGTTGGAAGAAGGAAGAATAATAATAATAAGAACGGGAACAGATACAATAGGTGCCTCCGCACCTTCGGTGCTTGGCCCCTAATAATAAACAGAGCAATTCCAAGAGGGTCCTCACACCATCGGTGCTCGGGCCCTAATAAACAGAGCAATTCCAAGAGGGTCCTCACACCATCGGTGCTCGGGCCCTAATAATAAACAGAGCAATTCCAAGAGGGTCCTCACACCATCGGTGCTCGGGCCCTAAATATAGCTGCAAGCAGCAATTACCGGGGCCAAGCAGAATAAGACGACAAGACATTTCGACATGTCTGAAAGTGTCAGACCAACTGCAACAATGAGCAATTAAAGACGTTTAAAGAGGATTTTAGGCAAAATGCCTGAAAAATCATAGACACAATAATTAAAAATATGATTTAATGGATTATCACTTTCGACCAATAGGTGGCGCAGTTAACAAAACTGATGTGATGTGGTCAGAGTGAAGTGACAATGACACGTACAAAGTTTGGTGTCAATATCTCAAGGCATTGCAGAGATAAAGCCTGAATAATGCTTTTAGCATCATGCCTCAACTTTGCTGCTGCGCTATACGAAAACGGTTTCGTCAATTGACACGAAATCCATAACTTTTAGTCGGCACAGTCTGGAGATGATACGATTCGATTTTGGTGAAAATCGGACAAACGGTGTGGGAGGAGTTCGAAAAAGCAGGTTTTGAATGAAAATAGCATTTTATCTCACAAAACTGTATTGAAGTCAATGGGAATTTCATGTTTTGTTCTATTATAGCGCCACCAAGAGGCTCAGTCCCACAATTTTTTTTACGTGTCCTCAGAGTGAGCCCATACATATGTGTGTCAGTTTTGGTGAAAATATCTCAATTTGCTTTAGAGTTATAGACATTTATATGAAAAAACACGTAAAAAATGACTGACACATGACTTTGTTTGAATTTTACTACCCCTAAACATCAATATTTTCGCATTTGGGCATTAGCATATAGCTATCGACCTATGTTTCCAAACTTCTGACGGAGGTTTCGTCTCGATCGGACAATCGGTTTCGAAGATATAGCCAAATGTTTTTTAAGCGCTAAATCACAACGCTACACAAACCGTAAGGCGAAACCTAGCATGTTTGGTATCGTAGGACTCGGCAAGGTTTCAGGAGACTAATTAGAGGAGTCTCGTGAAAATAAGTCGACCACACCCAAAGTTATAAGCGTTTGAAAAAAAAATTTCACCACTAGGTGGCGCTGTTTCGAAACTTCTCACGCTCCTTCAGGACATTGTGCTGATGACCCATACCAAGTTTCGTAACAATCCGTTCATGCGTTCTTAAAATACAGCATTTTAGCACAAAATTCAAAATGGCCGACAGTCAAAATGGCCGATATGGTAAAATTGGATATCAGTCGACTCGGCATGTTGCTCTGAATCTAACGAGACCAATTTTATGATTTTTGGACAAATTGTTCAGAAGTTATAAGCAAAAATAGCCATTTTTCATATCTCCGGACCAGTAGGTGGCGCTGCGACGAAACACAGCATGTTGCCTCAGGTCATGCTTGGGATGACATGTACCAAGTTTGGTCTGAATACGATAAACCGTTGCGGAGATACAGCCTTACGACTGTTTTTGCAAGCACTACGTAAAATTTGTTTGTGCGTTTATCGAAAACGGTTTGACGAATCAATTTGAATTCCATAACTTTTTGTCAGCACTGCCTGAAGATGATCTGGTTCAATTTTCGTGCAAATCGGACAAACCGTCTAGGACGAGTTTGAAAAAGTAGGTTTCTCAAATGATTCAAAATGGCGGCCATATTTTTATTACGGAAAATGAAGTCATAGGATGCAATCGAATCGACATGAGCTCAGGAATCAGAGGAAAAAATAATTTTGTTGATTGGCCTTACGGTTCAAAAGTTATTAGCAAAATAAAAGTGAAACTTTGGACAGGTGGTGGCGCTAGAGGGAATGACTTAGAAACACAAAAATTGGTGTATTTAATGTTGGGACTGTGCTCTATCAGAATGTCAAACCAAAACAACTTTCCCGCAATCGGTTCTATGGGCTGCCATAGACTCCAAGAGCGGAAGAAGAAGAAGAAGAAGAAGAAGAATAATAAATATAGCTGCAAGCAGCCATTACCGGGGCCAAGCAGAATAAGACGACAAGACATGCCAACATGTCTGAAAGTGTCAGACCAATTGCAACAATGAGCAATTAAAGACATTTAAAAAGGATTTTAGGCAAAATGCCTGAAAAATCATAGAAACAGTAATGAAAAATATGATTTAATGGCTTATCACTTTCGACCAATAGGTGGCGCAGTTACAAAACTGATGTGATGTGTTCAGAGTGAAGTGACAATGACACATACAAAGTTTGGTGTCAATATGTCAAGGCATTGCAGAGATAAAGCCTGAATAGTCCTTTTGGCATCATGCCTCAAATTTGCTGCTGCGGTATACGAAAACGGTTTCGTCAATCGACACGAAATCCATAACTTTTAGTCGGCACGGTCTGGAGATGATACGATTCGATTTTGGTGAAAATCGGACAAACGGTCTAGGAGGAGTTCGAAAAAGTAGGTTTTGAATGAAAATCAAGATGGCGTACAGGAAGTTAGGCCAAATAAGGTAAACTTGGTATCTATGTTCTCAGCTTGACCCAAGGAATCTACTAAGATGAGTTGCATTACAATAGGCCAATTTATTCAAAAGTTATTAGCAGTTTTGGAAATTTTGTTATAACTTTTGACCACTAGGTGGCACTGTTTCTAAATATGTTGGGTACCTTCAGGGGATGGTGCAGATGGCACATTCTGAGTTTTGTAATATTACACCAATGCATTTGTTTAGTATAGCATTTTATTTCAAAAAACTGTATTGAAGTCAATGGGAATTTCATGTTTTGTTCTATTATAGCGCCACCAAGAGGCTCAGTCCAACCATTTTTTTTATATGTCCTCAGAGTGAGCCCATACATATGTGTGTCGATTTTGGTGAAAATATCTCAATTCGCTTCGGAGTTATAGACATTTATATGAAAAAACACGTAAAAAATGACTGACACATGACTTTGATTGGAATTTACTACCCCTAAACATCAATATTTTCGCATTTGGGCATTAGCGTTTAACTAGCGACCTATGTTTCCAAACTTCTGACGGTGGTTTCGTCTCGATCGGACAAACGGTTTCGAAGATATAGCCAAAATTTTTTTAAGCGCTAAATCACAACGCTACACAAACTGTAAGGCGAAACCTAGCATGTTTGGTATCGTAGGACTCGGCAAGGTTTCAGGAGTCTAATTAGATGAGTGTCATGAAAATAAGTCGACCGCACCCAAAGTTATAAGCATTTGAAAAAAAAAATTCACCACTAGGTGGCGCTGTTTCGAAACTTCTCACGCTCGTTCAGGACATCGTGCTGATGACCCATACCAAGTTTCGTAACAATCCGTTCATGCTTTCTTAAAATACAGCATTTTAGCACAAAATTCAAAATGGCCGACAGTCAAAATGGCCGATATGGTAAAATTGGATATCAGTCGACTCGGCATGTTGCCCTGAATCTAACGAGACTAATGTTATGATTTTTGGACAAACTGTTCAGAAGTTATAAGCAAAAATATCCATTTTTCATATCTCCGGACCAGTAGGTGGCGCTGCGCCGAAACGCAGCACGTAGCCTCAGGTCATGCTTGTGATGACATGTACCAAGTTTGGTCTGAATACAATAAACCGTTGCGGAGATACAGCCTTACGAATGTTTTTGCAGGCGCTACGTAAAATTTGTTCGAACGTTTATCGAAAACGGTTTGACGAATCAATTTGAATTCCATAACTTTTGGTCAGCACTGCCTGAAGATGATCTGGTTCAATTTTCGTGCAAATCAGACAAACCGTCTAGGACGAGTTCGAAAAAGTAGCGTTTTAGATAAATTCAAAATGGCGGCCATATTTTAATGACGGAAAATGACGTCATAGGATGCAATCGAATCGGCTTGAGCTCAGGAATCAGAGGAAAAAAGAATTTTGCTGATTGGCCTTACGGTTCAAAAGTTATTAAAAAAATAATAGTGAAACTTTGGACAGGTGGTGGCGCTAGAGGGAATGACTTAGAAACACCAAAATTGGTGTATTTAATGTTGGGACTGTCCTCTATCAGAATGTCAAACCAAAACAACTTTCCCGCAATCGGTTCTATGGGCTGCCATAGACTCCCAGTCGGAAGAAACGGAAGAATAATAATAATAATAGGAACGGGAACAGATACAATAGGTGCCTCCGCACCTTCGGTGCTTGGCCCCTAAATATAGCTGCAAGCAGCAATTACCGGTGCCAAGCAGAATAAGACGACAAGACATTTCGACATGTCTGAAAGTGTCAGACCAACTGCAACAATGAGCAATTAAAGACGTTTAAAGAGGATTTTAGGCAAAATGCCTGAAAAATCATAGACACAATAATTAAAAATATGATTTAATGGATTATCACTTTCGACCAATAGGTGGCGCAGTTAACAAAACTGATGTGATGTGGTCAGAGTGAAGTGACAATGACACGTACAAAGTTTGGTGTCAATATCTCAAGGCATTGCAGAGATAAAGCCTGAATAATGCTTTTAGCATCATGCCTCAACTTTGCTGCTGCGCTATACGAAAACGGTTTCGTCAATTGACACGAAATCCATAACTTTTAGTCGGCACAGTCTGGAGATGATACGATTCGATTTTAGTGAAAATCGGACAAACGGTGTGGGAGGAGTTCGAAAAAGCAGATTTTGAATGAAAATAGCATTTTATCTCACAAAACTGTATTGAAGTCAATGGGAATTTCATGTTTTGTTCTATTATAGCGCCACCAAGAGGCTCAGTCCCACAAATTTTTTTACGTGTCCTCAGAGTGAGCCCATACATATGTGTGTCAGTTTTGGTGAAAATATCTCAATTTGCTTTAGAGTTATAGACATTTATATGAAAAAACACGTAAAAAATGACTGACACATGACTTTGTTTGAATTTTACTACCCCTAAACATCAATATTTTCGCATTTGGGCATTGGCGTTTAGCTATCGACCTATGTTTCCAAACTTCTGACGGAGGTTTCGTCTCGATCGGACAATCGGTTTCGAAGATATAGCCAAATGTTTTTTAAGCGCTAAATCACAACGCTACACAAACCGTAAGGCGAAACCTAGCATGTTTGGTATCGTAGGACTCGGCAAGGTTTCAGGAGACTAATTAGAGGAGTCTCGTGAAAATAAGTCGACCACACCCAAAGTTATAAGCGTTTGAAAAAAAAATTTCACCACTAGGTGGCGCTGTTTCGAAACTTCTCACGCTCCTTCAGGACATTGTGCTGATGACCCATACCAAGTTTCGTAACAATCCGTTCATGCGTTCTTAAAATACAGCATTTTAGCACAAAATTCAAAATGGCCGACAGTCAAAATGGCCGATATGGTAAAATTGGATATCAGTCGACTCGGCATGTTGCTCTGAATCTAACGAGACCAATTTTATGATTTTTGGACAAATTGTTCAGAAGTTATAAGCAAAAATAGCCATTTTTCATATCTCCGGACTAGTAGGTGGTGCTGCGACGAAACGCAGCATGTTGCCTCAGGTCATGCTTGGGATGACATGTACCAAGTTTGGTCTGAATACGATAAACCGTTGCGGAGATACAGCCTTACGACTGTTTTTGCAAGCACTACGTAAAATTTGTTTGTGCGTTTATCGAAAACGGTTTGACGAATCAATTTGAATTCCATAACTTTTTGTCAGCACTGCCTGAAGATGATCTGGTTCAATTTTCGTGCAAATCGGACAAACCGTCTAGGACGAGTTTGAAAAAGTAGGTTTCTCGAATGATTCAAAATGGCGGCCCTATTTTTATTACGGAAAATGAAGTCATAGGATGCAATCGAATCGGCATGAGCTCAGGAATCAGAGGAAAAAATAATTTTGTTGATTGGCCTTACATTTCAAAAGTTATTAGCAAAATAAAAGTGAAACTTTGGACAGGTGGTGGCGCTAGAGGGAATGACTTAGAAACACCAAAATTGGTGTATTTAATGTTTGGACTGTGCTCTATCAGAATGTCAAACCAAAACAACTTTCCCGCAATCGGTTCTATGGGCTGCCATAGACTCCAAGAGCGGAAGAAGAAGAAGAATAATAAATATAGCTGCAAGCAGCCATTACCGGGGCCAAGCACAATCAGATGACAAGACATGCCAACATTGCTGAAAGTGTCAGACCAACTGCGACAATGAGCAATTAAAGACATTTAAAAAGGATTATAGGCAAAATGCCTGAAAAATCAGAGAAACAGTAAATAAAAATATGATTTAATGGATTATCACTTTTGACCAATAGGTGGCGCAGTTACAAAACTGATGTGATGTGGTCAGAGTGAAGTGACAATGACACACACAAAGTTTGGTGTCAATATGTCAAGGAATTGCAGAGATAAAGCCTGAATAGTGCTATTAGCATCATGCCTCAAATTTGCTGCTGCGCTATACGAAAACGGTTTTGTCAATCGACACGAAATCCATAACTTTTAGTCGGCACGGTCTGGAGATGATACGATTCGATTTTGGTGAAAATCGGACAAACGGTCTAGGAGGAGTTCGAAAAAGTAGGTTTTGAATGAAAATCAAGATGGCGGACAGGAAGTTAGGCCAAATAAGGTAAACTTGGTATCTATGTTCTCAGCTTGACCCAAGGAATCTACTAAGATGAGTTGCATTACAATAGGCCAATTTATTCAAAAGTTATTAGCAATTTTGGAAATTTTGTTATAACTTTTGACCACTAGGTGGCGCTGTTTCTAAATATGTTGGGTACCTTCAGGGGATGGTGCAGATGGCACATTCTGAGTTTTGTAATATTACACCAATGCATTTGTTTAGTATAGCATTTTATTTCACAAAACTGTATTGAAGTCAATGGGAATTTCATGTTTTGTTCTATTATAGCGCCACCAAGAGGCTCAGTCCAACCATTTTTTTTTATGTGTCCTCAGAGTGAGCCCATACATATGTGTGTCGATTTTGGTGAAAATATCTCAATTATCTTCGGAGTTATAGACATTTATATGAAAAAACACGTAAAAAATGACTGACACATGACTTTAATTGGAATTTACTACCTCTAGACATCAATATTTTCGCATTTGGGCTTTGACGTTTAGTTAACAAGCTATGATTCCAAACTTCTGACGGTGGTTTCGTCTTGATCGGACAAACGGTTTCGAAGATATCGCCTAATGTTTTTTAAGTGCTAAATCACAACGCTACACAAACCGTAAGGCAAAACCTAGCATGTTTGGTATTGTTGGACTCGGCAAGGATTCAGGAGTCTAAAGAGATGAGTCTCCTGAAAATAAGTCAACCACACCCAAAGTTATAAGCATTTGAAAAAAAAAATTCACCACTAGGTGGCGCTGTTTCGAAACTTCTCAGGCTCCTTCAGGGCATCGTGCTGATGACCCACACCAAGTTTCGTAACAATTCGTTAATGCGTTCATAAAATACAGCATTTTAGCACATAATTCAAAATGGCCGACAGTCAAAATAGCCGATATGGTAAAATTGGATATCAGTCGACTCGGCATGTCGCCCTGAATCTAACGAGACCAATTTTATGATTTTTGGACAAACTGTTCAGAAGTTATAAGCAAAAATAGCCATTTTTCATATCTCCGGACCAGTAGGTGGCGCTGCGCCGAAACGCAGCATGTAGCCTCAGGTCATGCTTGTGAGTACATGTACCAAGTTTGGTCTGAATACGATAAACCGTTGCGGAGATACAGCCTTACGACTGTTTTTGCTAGCGCTACGTAAAATGTATCCATGCGTTTATCGAAAACGGTTTGACGAATCAATTTGAATTCCATAACTTTTGGTCAGCACTGCCTGAAGATGATCTGGTTCAATTTTCGTGCAAATCGGACAAACCGTCTAGGACGAGTTCGAAAAAGTAGGTTTATCGAAAAATTCAAAATGGCGGCCATATTTTTATGACGGAAAATGACGTGATAGGGTGCAATCGAATCGACATGAGCTCAGGAATCAGAGGAAAAAAGAATTTTGTTGATTGGCCTTGCGGTTCAAAAGTTATTAGCAAAATAAAAGTGAAATTTTGGACAGTTGGTGGCGCTAGAGGGATTGGTTTTAGGACACCAAATTTGGTATGGTGACTTTTTGGACTGTCCTCTATCATTGTGCCAAATTTCATAACTTTCCCGCAAGCGGTTCTATGGGCTGCCATAGACTCCCAGAGCGGAAGAAGAAGAAGAAGAATAATAACAAGCAGCCATTACCGGGGCCAAGCACAATCAGATGACAAGACATGCCAACATTGCTGAAAGTGTCAGACCAACTGCGACAATGAGCAATTAAAGACATTTAAAAAGGATTATAGGCAAAATGCCTGAAAAATCAGAAAAACAGTAAATAAAAATATGATTTAATGGATTATCACTTTTGACCAATAGGTGGCGCAGTTACAAAACTGATGTGATGTGGTCAGAGTGAAGTGACAATGACACACACAAAGTTTGGTGTCAATATGTCAAGGAATTGCAGAGATAAAGCCTGAATAGTGCTATTAGCATCATGCCTCAACTTTGCTGCTGCGCTATACGAAAACGGTTTTGTCAATCGACACGAAATCCATAACTTTTAGTCGGCACGGTCTGGAGATGATACGATTCGATTTTTGTGAAAATCGGACAAACGGTCTAGGAGGAGTTCGAAAAAGTAGGTTTTGAATGAAAATCAAGATGGCGGACAGGAAGTTAGGCCAAATAAGGTAAACTTGGTATCTATGTTCTCAGCTTGACCCAAGGAATCTACTAAGATGAGTTGCATTACAATAGGCCAATTTATTCAAAAGTTATTAGCAATTTTGGAAATTTTGTTATAACTTTTGACCACTAGGTGGCGCTGTTTCTAAATATGTTGGGTACCTTCAGGGGATGGTGCAGATGGCACATTCTGAGTTTTGTAATATTACACCAATGCATTTGTTTAGTATAGCATTTTATTTCACAAAACTGTATTGAAGTCAATGGGAATTTCATGTTTTGTTCTATTATAGCGCCACCAAGAGGCTCAGTCCAACCATTTTTTTTATGTGTCCTCAGAGTGAGCCCATACATATGTGTGTCGATTTTGGTGAAAATATCTCAATTATCTTCGGAGTTATAGACATTTATATGAAAAAACATGTAAAAAATGACTGACACATGACTTTAATTGGAATTTACTACCTCTAGACATCAATATTTTCGCATTTGGGCTTTGACGTTTAGTTAACAAGCTATGATTCCAAACTTCTGACGGTGGTTTCGTCTCGATCGGACAAACGGTTTCGAAGATATCGCCTAATGTTTTTTAAGTGCTAAATCACAACGCTACACAAACCGTAAGGCGAAACCTAGCATGTTTGGTATTGTTGGACTCGGCAAGGATTCAGGAGTCTAAAGAGATGAGTCTCCTGAAAATAAGTCAACCACACCCAAAGTTATAAGCATTTGAAAAAAAAAATTCACCACTAGGTGGCGCTGTTTCGAAACTTCTCAGGCTCCTTCAGGGCATCGTGCTGATGACCCACACCAAGTTTCGTAACAATTCGTTAATGCGTTCATAAAATACAGCATTTTAGCACATAATTCAAAATGGCCGACAGTCAAAATAGCCGATATGGTAAAATTGGATATCAGTCGACTCGGCATGTCGCCCTGAATCTAACGAGACCAATTTTATGATTTTTGGACAAACTGTTCAGAAGTTATAAGCAAAAATAGCCATTTTTCATATCTCCGGACCAGTAGGTGGCGCTGCGCCGAAACGCAGCATGTAGCCTCAGGTCATGCTTGTGAGTACAAGTACCAAGTTTGGTCTGAATACGATAAACCGTTGCGGAGATACAGCCTTACGACTGTTTTTGCTAGCGCTACGTAAAATGTATTCATGCGTTTATCGAAAATGGTTTGACGAATCAATTTGAATTCCATAACTTTTGGTCAGCACTGCCTGAAGATGATCTGGTTCAATTTTCGTGCAAATCGGACAAACCGTCTAGGACGAGTTCGAAAAAGTAGGTTTATCGAAAAATTCAAAATGGCGGCCATATTTATATGACGGAAAATGACGTCATAGGGTGCAATCGAATCGTCATGAGCTCAGGAATCAGAGGAAAAAAGAATTTTGTTGATTGGCCTTGCGGTTCAAAAGTTATTAGCAAAATAAAAGTGAAATTTTGGACAGTTGGTGGCGCTAGAGGGATTGGTTTTAGGACACCAAATTTGGTATGGTGACTTTTTGGACTGTCCTCTATCATTGTGCCAAATTTCATAACTTTCCCGCAAGCGGTTCTATGGGCTGCCATAGACTCCCAGAGCGGAAGAAGAAGAAGAAGAAGAATAATAAATATAGCTGCAAGCAGCCATTACCGGGGCCAAGCAGAATAAGACGACAAGACGTGTCAGACCAACTGCAACAATGAGCAATTAAAGACATTTAAAGAGGATTTTAGGCAAAATGCCTGAAAAATCATAGAAACAGTAATGAAAAATATGATTTAATGGCTTATCACTTTCGACCAATAGGTGGCGCAGTTACAAAACTGATGTGATGTGGTCAGAGTGAAGTGACAATGACACATACAAATTTTGGTGTCAATATGTCAAGGCATTGCAGAGATAAAGCCTGAATAGTCCTTTTGGCATCATGCCTCAACTTTGCTGCTGCGCTATACGAAAACGGTTTCGTCAATCGACACGAAATCCATAACTTTTAGTCGGCACGGTCTGGAGATGATACGATTCGATTTTGGTGAAAATCGGACAAACGGTCTAGGAGGAGTTCGAAAAAGTAGGTTTTGAATGAAAATCAAGATGGCGGACAGGAAGTTAGGCCAAATAAGGTAAAATTGGTATCTATGTTCTCAGCTTGACCCAAGGAATCTACTAAGATGAGTTGCATTACAATAGGCCAATTTATTCAAAAGTTATTAGCAATTTTGGAAATTTTGTTATAACTTTTGACCACTAGGTGGCGCTGTTTCTAAATATGTTGGGTACCTTAAGGGGATGGTGCAGATGGCACATTCTGAGTTTTGTAATATTACACCAATGCATTTGTTTAGTATAGCA
Source organism: Squalius cephalus (assembly GCF_949319135.1). Classification (NCBI taxonomy): domain Eukaryota; kingdom Metazoa; phylum Chordata; class Actinopteri; order Cypriniformes; family Leuciscidae; genus Squalius; species Squalius cephalus. The sequence continues at coordinate 21,924,702 of NC_137129.1, read as the reverse complement.
TTTTATTTCACAAAACTGTATTGAAGTCAATGGGAATTTCATGTTTTGTTCTATTATAGCGCCACCAAGAGGCTCAGTCCAACCATTTTTTTTATGTGTCCTCAGAGTGAGCCCATACATATGTGTGTCGATTTTGGTGAAAATATCTCAATTATCTTCGAAGTTATAGACATTTATATGAAAAAACACGTAAAAAATGACTGACACATGACTTTAATTGGAATTTACTACCTCTAGACATCAATATTTTCGCATTTGGGCTTTGACGTTTAGTTAACAAGCTATGATTCCAAACTTCTGACGGTGGTTTCGTCTCGATCGGACAAACGGTTTCGAAGATATCGCCTAATGTTTTTTAAGTGCTAAATCACAATGCTACACAAACCGTAAGGCGAAACCTAGCATGTTTGGTATTGTTGGACTCGGCAAGGATTCAGGAGTCTAAAGAGATGAGTCTCCTGAAAATAAGTCAACCACACCCAAAGTTATAAGCATTTGAAAAAAAAATTTCACCACTAGGTGGCGCTGTTTCGAAACTTCTCAGGCTCCTTCAGGGCATCGTGCTGATGACCCACACCAAGTTTCGTAACAATCCGTTCATGCGTTCATAAAATACAGCATTTTAGCACATAATTCAAAATGGCCGACAGTCAAAATGGCCGATATGGTAAAATTGGATATCAGTCAACTCGGCATGTCGCCCTGAATCTAACGAGACCAATTTTATGATTTTTGGACAAATTGTTCAGAAGTTATAAGCAAAAATAGCCATTTTTCATATCTCCGGACCAGTAGGTGGCGCTGCGCCGAAACGCAGCATGTAGCCTCAGGTCATGCTTGTGAGTACATGTACCAGGTTTGGTCTGAATACGATAAACCGTTGCGGAGATACAGCCTTACGACTGTTTTTGCTAGCGCTACGTAAAATGTATTCGTGCGTTTATCGAAAACGGTTTGACGAATCAATTTGAATTCCATAACTTTTGGTCAGCACTGCCTGAAGATGATCTGGTTCAATTTTCGTGCAAATCGGACAAACCGTCTAGGACGAGTTCGAAAAAGTAGGTTTATCGAAAAATTCAAAATGGCGGCCATATTTTTATGAGGGAAAATGACGTCATAGGGTGCAATCGAATCGTCATGAGCTCAGGAATCAGAGGAAAAAAGGATTTTGTTGATTGGCCTTGCGGTTCAAAAGTTATTAGCAAAATAAAAGTGAAATTTTGGACAGTTGGTGGCGCTAGAGGGATTGGTTTTAGGACACCAAATTTGGTATGGTGACTTTTTGGACTGTCCTCTATCATTGTGCCAAATTTCATAACTTTCCCGCAAGCGGTTCTATGGGCTGCCATAGACTCCCAGAGCGGAAGAAGAAGAAGAAGAATAAATATAGCTGCAAGCAGCAATTATCGGGGCCAAGCGCAAGCAGATGACAGGATATGCCAAAATGGCTGAAGGTGTCAGACCAACTGCAACAATGAGCAATTAAAGACATTTAGAGAGGATTTTAGGCGAAATGGCTGAAAAATCATATAAAAAGTAATTCAGAATATGATTTAATGGATTATCACTTTCGACCAATAGGTGGAGCAGTTACAAAACTGATGTGATGTGGTCAGAGTGAAGTGACAATGACATATACAAAGTTTGGTGTCAATATTTCAAGGGATTTCAGAGATAAAGCCTGAATAGTGCTTTTGGCATCATGCCTCAACTTTGCTGCTGCGCTATACGAAAACGGTTCCGTCTATCGACACGAAATCCATAACTTTTAGTCGGCACAGTCTGGAGATGATACGATTCGATTTTGGTGAAAATCGGACAAACGGTCTAGGAGGAGTTCGAAAAAGTAGGTTTTGACTGAAAATCAAGATGGCGGACAGGAAGTTTGGCCAAATAAGGAAAACTTGGTATCTATGTTCTCGGCGTGAGCCAGGGAATCTATTAAGACCAGTGGCATTTCAATAGCCAGATGTATTCAAAAGTTATTAGCCTTTTTGGAAATTTTGTTATAACTTTTGACCACTAGGTGGCACTGTCTCGAAATATTTTGGGTACCTTCAGGGGATGGTGTTCATGGCACATTCTGAGTTTCGTAATATTAAACCAATGCATTTGTTTAGTATAGCATTTTATTTCACAAAACTGTATTGAAGTCAATGGGAATTTCATGTTTTGTTGTGTTATAGCGCCACCAAGAGGCTCAGTCACACCATTTTTTTTATGTGTCCTCAGAGTGAGCCCATACATATGTGTGTCGATTTTGGTGAAAATATCTCAATTCTCTTCAGAGTTATAGACATTTATATGAAAAAACACGTAAAAAATGACTGACACATGACTTTGATTGGAATTTACTACCCCTAAACAGCAATATTTTCGCATTTGGGCATTGGCGTATAGCTATCGACCTATGTTTCCAAACTTCTGACGGTGGTTTCGTCTCGATCGGACTAGCGGTTTCGAAGATATAGCCAAATGTTTTTTAAGCGCTAAATCACAACGCTACACAAACCGTAAGGCGAAACCTAGCATGTTTGGTATCGTGGGACTTGGCAACGATTCAGGAGTCTAATGAGATGAGTCTCGTGAAAATAAGTCGACCACACCCAAAGTTATAAGCATTTGGAAGCATTTGGGGAAAAAAATTCACCACTAGGTGGCACTGTTTCGAAACTTCTCAGGCTCCTTCAGGGCATCGTGCTGATGATCCATTCCGAGTTTTGTAACGATACGTTCACGCGTTCATAAAATACAGCATTTTAGCACATAATTCAAAATGGCCGACAGCCAAAATGGCTGATCTGGGAAAATTGGATATCAGTCGACTCGGCATGTTGCCCTGAATCTAACGAGACTGATTTTATGATTTTTGGACAAACCATTCAGAAGTTATAAGCAAAAACATCCATTTGTCATATCTCCGGACCAGTAGGTGGCACTGCGCCGAAATGCAGCATGTAGCCTCAGGTCATGCTTGTGATGACATGTACCAAGATTGGTCTGAATCTGATAAAGCGTTGCGGAGATACAGCCTTATGTCTGTTTTCGCAAGCGCTACGTAAAATTTCTTCGTGGGTTTATCGAAAACGGTTAAGAGAATCAACTTGAATTCCATAACTTTTTGTCGGCATGGTCTGGAGATGATCTGGTTCAAATTTCGTGAAAATCGGAGTAACGGCCTAGGAGGAGTTCGAAAAAGTAGGTTTTTCGGAAAATTCAAAATGGCGGAAAAATTTTCATGACGGAAAATGACGTCATAGGGTGCAATCGAATCGGCTTGAGCTAAGGAATCAGAGAAAAAAATAATTTTGTTTCTAGCCCATGTGGTTCAAAAGTTATTAGCATAAACATGAGTGCAACTTTGGACAGTTGGTGGCGCTAGAGGTAATGACTTGGAGACTCCAAATTTGCTATGCTGATAGGTCAGACCCTCCTCTATCAGTGTGCCAAATTTCATAACTTTCCCGCAAGCGGTTCTATGGGCTGCCATAGACTCCCAGTCGGAAAAATGAAGAATAATAATAATAAGAACGGGAACAGATACAATAGGTGCCTACGCACCTTCGGTGCTTGGCCCCTAATAATAAGAACCGGAACAAAAACAATAGGTGCCTCCGCACCTTCGGTGCTTGGCCCCTAATAAGAACGGGAACAGATACAATAGGTGCCTCCGCACCTTCGGTGCTTGGCCCCTAATAATAATAATAAATATAGCTGCAAGCAGCAATTACCGGGGCCAAGCAGAATAAGACGACAAGACATGCCGACATGTCTGAAAGTGTCAGACCAACTGCAACAATGAGCAATTAAAGACATTTAAAGAGGTTTTTAGACGAAATGGCTAAAAAATCATAGAAACAGTAATTAAAAATATGATTTAATGGATTATCACTTTTGACAAATAGGTGGCACAGTTACAAAACTGATGTGATGTGGTCAGAGTGAGGAGACAATGACATATACAAAGTTGTGTGTCAATATGTCAAGGCATTGCAGAGATAAAGCCTGAATAGTGCTATTAGCATCATGCCTCAAATTTGCTGCTGCGCTATACGAAAACGGTTTCGTCAATTGACACGAAATCCATAACTTTTAGTCGGCACAGTCTGGAGATGATACGATTCGATTTTGGTGAACATCGGACAAACGGTGTGGGAGGAGTTCGAAAAAGGAGATTTTGAATGAAAATAGCATTTTATCTCACAAAACTGTATTGAAGTCAATGGGAATTTCATGTTTTGTTCTATTATAGCGCCACCAAGAGGCTCAGTTCCACAATTTTTTTTACGTGTGCTCATAGTGAGCCCATACATATGTGTGTCAGTTTTGGTGAAAATATCTCAATTCGCTTCGGAGTTATAGACATTTATATGAAAAAACACGTAAAAAATGACTGACACATGACTTTGATTGGAATTTACTACCCCTAAACATCAATATTTTCGCATTTGGGCCTTGATGTTTAGTTAACAAGCTATGATTCCAAACTTCTGACGGTGGTTTCGTCTCGATCGGACAAACGGTTTCGAAGATATCGCCTAATGTTTTTTAAGTGCTAAATCACAACGCTACACAAACCGTAAGGCGAAACCTAGCATGTTTGGTATTGTTGGACTCGGCAAGGATTCAGGAGTCTAAAGAGATGAGTCTCCTGAAAATAAGTCAACCACACCTAAAGTTATAAGCATTTGAAAAAAAAAATTCACCACTAGGTGGCGCTGTTTCGAAACTTCTCAGGCTCCTTCAGGGCATCGTGCTGATGACCCACACCAAGTTTCGTAACAATCCGTTCATGCGTTCATAAAATACAGCATTTTAGCACATAATTCAAAATGGCCGACAGTCAAAATGGCCGATATGGTAAAATTGGATATCAGTCGACTCGGCATGTCGCCCTGAATCTAACGAGACCAATTTTATGATTTTTGGACAAACTGTTCAGAAGTTATAAGCAAAAATAGCCATTTTTCATATCTCCGGACCAGTAGGTGGCGCTGCGCCGAAACACAGCATGTAGCCTCGGGTCATGCTTGTGATGACATGTACCAAGTTTGGTCTGAATACGATAAACCGTTGCGGAGATACAGCCCTACGACTGTTTTTGCAGGCGCTACGTAAAATTTGTTCGAGCGTTTATCGAAAACGGTTTGACGAATCAATTTGAATTCCATAACTTTTGGTCAGCACTGCCTGAAGATGATCTGGTTCAATTTTCGTACAAATCGGACAAACCGTCTAGGACGAGTTCGAAAAAGTAGGTTTTTAGAAAAATTCAAAATGGCGGCCATATTTTAATGACGGAAAATGACGTGATAGGGTGCAATCGAATCGTCATGAGCTCAGGAATCAGAGGAAAAAAGGATTTCGCTGATTGGCCTTACGGTTCAAAAGTTATTAGCATAATAAAAGTGAAACTTTGGACAGTTGGTGGCGCTAGAGGGATTGGTTTTATGACACCAAATTTGGTATGGTGACTTTTTGGCCTGTCCTCTATCATTGTGCCAAATTTCATAACTTTCCCGCAAGCGGTTCTATGGGCTGCCATAGACTCCCATGGCGGAAGAAGAAGAATAATAAATATAGCTGCAAGCAGCCATTACCGGGGCCAAGCACAATCAGATGACAAGACATGCCAACATTGCTGAAAGTGTCAGACCAACTGCGACAATGAGCAATTAAAGACATTTAAAAAGGATTATAGGCAAAATGCCTGAAAAATCAGAGAAACAGTAAATAAAAATATGATTTAATGGATTATCACTTTTGACCAATAGGTGGCGCAGTTACAAAATTGATGTGATGTGGTCAGAGTGAAGTGACAATGACACATACAAAGTTTGGTGTCAATATGTCAAGGCATTGCAGAGATAAAGCCTGAATAGTGCTATTAGCATCATGCCTCAACTTTGCTGCTGCGCTATACAAAAACGGTTTCGTCTGTCGACACGAAATCCATAACTTTTAGTCGGCACGGTCTGGAGATGATACGATTCGATTTTGGTGAAAATCGGACAAACGGTCTAGGAGGAGTTTGAAAAAGTAGGTTTTGAATGAAAATCAAGATGGCGGACAAGAAGTTTGACCAAATAAGGAAAATTTGGTATCTATGTTCTCGGCTTGACCCAAGGAATCTATTAAGACCAGTGGCATTTACATAGGCCGATGTATTCAAAAGTTATTAGCAGTTTTGGAAATGTTGTTATAACTTTTGACCACTAGGTGGCGTTGTCTCTAAATATTTTGGGTACCTTCAGGGGATGGTGCTGATGGCACATTCTGAGTTTCGTAATATTAAACCAATGCGTTTGTTAAGTATAGCATTTTATTTCACAAAACTCCATTGAAGTCAATGGGAATTTCATGTTTTGTTCTATTATAGCGCCACCAAGAGGCTCAGTCCCACCATTTTTTTTATGTGTCCTCAGAGTGAGCCCATACATACATTTGTCGATTTTGGTGCAAAAATCTCAATTTGCTTCGGAGTTATAGACATTTATATGAAAAAACACGTAAAAAATGACTGACACATGACTTTGATTTAATATTACTACCCCTAAACATCAATATTTTCGCATTTGGGCATTGGCGTTTAGCTATCGACCTATGTTTCCAAACTTCTGACGGTGGTTTCGTCTCGATCGGACAAACGGTTTCGAAGATATAGCCTAATGTTTTTTAAGCGCTAAATCACAACGCTACACAAACCGTAAGGCGAAACCTAGCATGTTTGGTATCGTTGGACTCGGCAACGATTCAGGAGTCTATTGAGATGAGTCTCGTGAAAATAAGTCGATCACACCCAAAGTTATAAGCATTTGAAAAAAAAAAAAAATTACCACTAGGTGGCGCTGTTTCGAAACTTCTCACACTCCTTCAGGACATCGTGTTGATGACCCATACCAAGTTTCGTAACAATCCGTTCGTGCGTTCTTAAAATACAGCATTTTAGCACAAAATTCAAAATGGCCGACAGTCAAAATGGCCGATATGGCAAAATTGGATATCAGTCGACTCGGCATGTCGCCCTGAATCTATCAAGACCAATTTTATGATTTTTGGACAAACTGTTCAGAAGTTATAAGCAAAAATAGCCATTTTTCATATCTCCGGACCAGTAGGTGGCGCTGCGCCGAAACGCAGCATGTAGCCTCAGGTCATGCTTGTGAGTACATGTACCAAGTTTGGTCTGAATATGATAAACCGTTGCGGAGATACAGCCTTACGACTGTTTTTGCTAGCGCTACGTAAAATGTATTCGTGCGTTTATCGAAAACGGTTTGACGAATCAATTTGAATTCCATAACTTTTGGTCAGCACTGCCTGAAGATGATCTGGTTCAATTTTCGTGCAAATCGGACAAACCGTCTAGGACGAGTTCGAAAAAGTAGCTTTTTTTTTTTTATTGATCTTCAGACTCCAGAGAACAATTCCGCACTGGTTTGGTTCCGATCGGGCGAAAAACCAGGGACTAGTTCGCAAAAGTAGGTTTTTGACAAAATTCAAAATGGCGAAAAATCTATCATGGCGGAAATGAAATCGGAGATATACGTTTTTTTCTTCAGGAGCTCTGGATTTCAATGATATAAGACACTTGAAGCTACGCCTTACGGTCTGGGAGTTCTGAGCAGTTTTGCGCTTTTGATTGCTATAGCGCCTATGGGCCGATTGGGCTGAGTCCGTGTATCTGAGTAGCGAGCAATAGTACTACCATCTGGCAAAGTTTCAAGTCTCTAGGTCTTACGGTTTGGGCTGCACGATGCGTTTTATGGCGGAAAAATAATAATAATAAAAATCAGGACGATTACAATAGGGTTTCAGCACTTCGTGCTTGAACCCCTAATAATAAAAATCAGCACAATTACAATAGGGTTTCAGCATTTCATGCTTGAACCCCTAATTAAAGCTGCAAGCAGCATTTATCGGGGTTCAAGCAGTTAAAGCCTTTTAAGCATTTAAGCACAAAAGCATCAAAAGTTATTAAGATTTATTTAGCAAGCATGTAACCACGGACATAATAGATGGAAAAGACCATTTACAGCCAATACAGGCAGTTTACCATGGGATATATATGGTTTTAAAGCTTTTTAACAGTTATAGCGCCACCTATGGTCCGATCTCCATAGAATTGTTTACTGTGACCTCAAATTGAACCCATACACATGTGTACTGAGTTTGGTGAAGATATCTCATTTACTTCTTGAGTTATAGCCATTTTAGTAAAATAGGCTCCTCCCACAACAATTTAGCACATTCTAGTATTATTTACTATGATTCTAGCATGATTTGCCATATTCTAGCATAATTTACCATGATATACTACATTCTAGTATGATTTACCATTGTTTACTGTGATTCTAGCATGGATTACCATAGTTTATCATGATTTATCATAGTTTACCATGATTTACCCTGTTCTAGCATAGTTTACCATGATTTACCATGTTCTAGCATGATTTACCATGATATACCACATTCTAACATGATTTACCATAGTTTATTATGATTTATCATGGCTTACCATGATTTACCCTGTTCTAGCATAGTTTACCATGATTTACCATGTTCTAGCATGATGTACCATGATATACTATGTTCTAGAATGATGTACCAGGATTGTAGTATGATTTACCTTGATACACCACATTCTAGTATCATTTATTGATTTACCATGTTTTTAGTGTGATTTAACCATGATTTACCACATTGCTAGCAATTATGTGAAGTATCAGTAAAAATGAAGTGATAAACTCTGACAAAATATGATTGTGCTACAATAGTAATTGTTATATAAGTGATTTTTTAGTGTTTTATTGTTATATAAGTGATTTTTAGTGTCTAATGAATGCAAAAGCATATGTGGGTAGACATTAATAAGTAGAATGGCCAGCAGAGGGCAGTAGAAGACCACATATTGGCTCACTTTCACTTTAAACTTCTTGATTTTCACCATTTTTCTGCACTAAAGCAAACCAGTTTTTCCATTTTAAATCCATAATGCATGTTAACACACACACACACACACACACACACACACACACACACACACACACACACACACAAGACAAATGTTGTTTTTTCAATGCTATTGGGATATGTCATTATGAAAATATATTTGAATGGTCTATAAACATTTCACAAAGTCTTTGTAAGCTATTAATCAGATCATTCAGAATTTATTCAGAAACCTAAGACTACACACACACATTATATTGTAGATACAGACATTTGAAATATATGATGTGATCAAACTGTCAATACTAATAATTTAACAGATGGATTTTTGACTAAATGTAATTGTAAATGTTAAAATAGTGATTTTATAAAGTCTAAATATAAATTATAGAACAATATGACAACATGACTATTTTAAACAGCAGGGGGCAGTCAAATACCACTTCTTGGCTTAATATGCCATTATATTCATATCATTTTCACCTTTTTAACTGTTATAGAGGCAAATTTTGTCAGATCTGTCTGAAAATTTTCATGCATGTTCAGAGTGATATTTCACATGTTCTGACTTGTTTTTAAGAAGGTTTGAACATTCATTAAAGAGATATAGGCTTTCGGGGACACTTGGTAAAGGCCACATTTTGAAGTGAACCTATTATAGCTATCCAAATGAAGTAGTTCAACTTTTTCTGACAATTATTGTTCTAGTGAGTCCAGAGAATTGTATTGCACTAGTTTTTAACATTATGATATGAAAATTATATGATCAGAGATGGAAAAGACCATTTACAGTCAATACAGGCAGTTTACCATAGGAAATATATGGTTTTAAAGATTTTTAACAGTTATAGCGCCACCTATCGTCCGATCTCCATGAAATTTTGCATGCTTGTTAATGATGTTATGTCACATAAGTTCACCAATTTTTGTGAAGTTCTGGGTTTTTATTTAGGATTTATAGGCTTTTTAATGTATTTTTCCATGCCCATTTTATAAATGATCCTATTACAGCCATCCAAATGCAAAAGTTCAACTTTTTTTTGATAATTATTGATCTAGAGAGTCCAGAGAATTGTCCTAGACTGGTCTGGTTCCGATCGGGCAAAAAACCTAGGACTAGTTCGCAAAAGTAGGTTTTAGACATATTCATGAATATTTAATGAACGGTTTGATTGACAGAAATGGTTCTTGAGGCAAAGTTGTTCAGCATGAGCAGATATATCAAATGATATGCTTTTTGTGACGATAAGTGTAACACCACGTGATTACAGAGCCATAAAACTCGTTAGCGCCAACTAGTGGCCGATTTCTTTCAAAATTCTTACAGACCTCTAGGGCCATGAGTCGAACATGCCCATCGAGTTTCGTTCCGATCGGCCTCCGTTAACCTTGTCTAATAGGTGCTCAACTTCATTGGCCAATGGCGGCCATGTTTTTTGAGATACGCCAATGTCCTCATAGACATACATGGCACCTTGGACCAAGACACTGCATACCAATTTTCAAGTCAATCGGACTAACGGTCAGGTGGTTATAGCCCTTTTCATGTTTTTTTCATGTTATAGCGCCACCTAGTGTTCAATCGTCGCGATTTTTTTACTGTGACCCCAGAATGAACCCATACACATGTGTACCGAGTTTGGTGAAGCTATCTTATTTACTTTTTAAGTTATAGCCATTTTAGTAAAATAGGCTCCTCCCACAACGATTATTTTGCGCCCCCTAGCGTCCATGAATCGAAATTTCAACATTTTTTCGATAATTATTGATCTTCAGACTCCAGAGAACATTTCTGCACTGGTTTGGCTCCGATCGGGCAAAAAAACAGGGACTAGTTCGCAAAAGTAGATTTTCGACAAAATTCAAAATGGCGGAAAATCTATCATGACGGAAATGAAATCGGAGATATACGTTTTGTTCGTCAGGCGTCCAGCTTTCCAATGATATAAGACACTTGAGTCTGCGACATACGGTCTAGGAGTTATGAGCAGTTTCGCGCTTTTGGTTGCTATAGCGCCACCTATGGGCCAATCGGGGTCATAATCTCTGAACCTCTCCTCGATTTTTGTACTACCATCTGGCAAAGTTTCAATGCTCTAGCCCTTACGGTTTGGGCTGCACGATGCGTTTTACGGCAGAAGAATAATAATAATAATAATAATAATAATAATAATTAAAGCTGCAAGCAGCATTTATCGGGGTTCAAGCATTTAAGGCCTTTAAGGCATTTAAGCATTCAAGACATTAAGATTTATTTAGAAAGCTTTTAACCACTGAAATAATAGAATGAAAAGTCCATTTACAGCCAATACAGGCAAGCTTTTTAACAGTTATAGCGCCACCTATAGTCCGATCTCCATGATATTTTGCATGCTTGTTAATGATGTTGTGGCACATATGCTCACCAATTTTCGTGAAGTTCTGAGTTTTCGTTTAGGATTTATAGGCTTTTGAGTGCATTTTGCCACGCCCATTTTCTTTATGACCCAATATACCCATGCGCAAAATGCAAAAGTTCAACTTTTTTTTGATAATTATTGATCTAGAGTGTCCAGAGAATTGTCCTAGACTGGTCTGGTTTCGATCGGGCGAAAAACCTAGGACTAGTTCGTAAAAGTAGGTTTTTAACATAATTACGAATATTTAATAAACGGTTTAATTGACAGCATTAGTTCTTGAGGCAAAGTTGTTCAGCATGAGCAGATCTATCAGATGATATGCATTTTGTGACGATAAGTGTAACACCACGTGATAATTATTGATCTGGAGAGTCCAGAGAATTGTCCTACACTGTTCTGGTTCCGATCGGGCGAAAAACCTAGGACTAGTTCGCAAAAGTAGGTTTTAGACATATTCTTGAATATTTAATGAACGGTTTGATTGACAGCATTGGTTCTTGAGGCAAAGTTGTTCAGCATGAGCAGATCTATCAAATGATATGCATTTTGTGACGATAAGTGTAACACCACGTGATTACAGAGCCGTAAAACTCGTTAGCGCCAACTAGTGGCCGATTTCTTTCAAAACTCTTACAGACCTCTAGGGCCATGAGTTGAACATGCCCATCGAGTTTTGTTCCGATCGGCCTCCATTAACCTTGTCTAATAGGTGCTCAAATTTCATTGGTCGATGGCGGCCATGTTTTTTGAGATACGCCAATGTCCTCATAGACATACATGGCACCTTGGACCAAGACACTGCATACCAATTTTCAAGTCAATCGGACTAACGGTCAGGTAGTTATAGCCCTTTTCATGTTTTTTTCGTGTTATAGCGCCACCTAGTGTTCAATCGCCGTGATGTCTTTACTGTGACCCCAGACTGAACTCATACACATGTGTACCAAGTTTGGTAAAGATATCTCACTTACTTCTCGAGTTATAGCCATTTTAGTAAAATAGGCTCCTCCCACAAAATAAATTTATCAACCCCTAGTGACCAGGAATCGAAATTTCAACTTTTTTTCGATAATTATTGATATTCAGACTCCAGAGAACATTTCTGCACTGGTTTGGTTCCAATCGGACACAAAACCAGGGACTAGTTCGCAAAAGTAGGTTTTTGACATAATTAAAAAATGGCGGAAAATTTGCATACCTTAAATGAAATCGGAGATATACGTTTTGACCTTCAGGCGTCCAGCTTTCCAATGATATAAGACACTTGAGTCTACGACATACGGTCTAGGAGTTATGAGCAGTTTCGCGCTTTTGGTCGCTATAGCGCCACCTATGGGCCAATCGGGGTCATACTTTGATAGGTTCTCCCCAAATTGAGGACTACCATTTGGCCAAGTTTCAAGGTTCCTGCTCTTACGGTTTGGCCTGCACGATGCGTTTTAGCGGAAAATAATAATAATAATAATAATAATAATAATAATAATAATAATAATTAAAGCTGCAAGCAGCATTTATCGGGGTTCAAGCAGTTAAGGCCTTTAAGGCATTTAAGCACAAAAGCATCAAAAGTTATTAAGATTTATTTAGCAAGCATGTAACCACTGACATAATAGATGGAAAAGACCATTTACAGCCAATACAGGCAATTTGCCATGGGATATATATGGTTTTAAAGCTTTTTAACAGTTATAGCGCCACCTATGGTCCGATCTCCATAAAATTGTTTACTGTGACCTCAAATTGAACCCATACACATGTGTACTGAGTTTGGTGAAGATATCTCATTTACTTCTTGAGTTATAGCCATTTGAGTAAAATAGGCTCCTCCCACAACGATTTGCCACATTCTAGAATTATTTAATATGATTCTAGCATGATTTACTATCATATACCATGTTCCAGAATGATTTATTAGGATTCTAGCATGATTTACCTTGATACACCTCATTTCAGTATTATTTACTATGATTTACAATGTTTCTAGCATGATTAACCACATTACTAGCAATTATGTGAAGTGTCAGTGCAAATGAGGTGATGAACACTGACAAAATATTATTGTGTTATAATAGTTAGTTATATACGTGATTTTTAGTGTGTGTCCAAGTATGAATGCAAAAGCACATGTACAATATTTCATTATTAAGTAGAATGGCCAGCAGAGGGCACTAGAAGACCACTTATTGGCTCACTTTCACTTTAAACCAGTTTTCTGCACTAAAGCAAACCAGTTTTTCCATGTTAACTCAATGCATGCTTACACACACACACACACACACACACACACACACACAACACACACACACACACACACACACACACACACACACACACACACACACACACACACACACACACACACACACACACAGCATAGTTAACCATGATTTACCATGATATACCACGTTCTAGTATTATTTACCAGGAGATAAACGACAATCTAGTATTATTTACTTTGATTTACCATGTTTCTAGCCTGATTTATCACATTACTAGCAATTATTTGAAGTGTCAGTGCAAATAAAGTGATTAACACTGTCAAAATATGATTGTGTTATAATAGTTATTGCTATATAAGTGATTTTTTTAGTGTGTATTCAAGTATGAATGCAAGCACATGTTGAAATATTTCATTAATAAGTAGAATGGCCAGCAGAGGGCAGTAGAAGACCACTTATTGGCTCACTTTCACTTTAAACCAGTTTTCTGCACTAAAGCAAACCAGTTTATCCATGTTAACTCAATGCATGCTTACACACACACACACACACACACACACACACACACACACACACACACACACACACACACACACACACACACAGCATAGTTAACCATGATTTACCATGATTTACCACATTACTAGCAATTATTTGAAGTGTCAGTGCAAATAAAGTGATTAACACTGACAAAATATGATTATGTTATAATAGTTATTGCTATATAAGTGATTTTTAGTGTGTATTCAAGTATAAATGCAAGCACATGTGGAAAAATTTAATTAATAAGTAGAATGGCCAACAGAGGGCAGTAGAAGACCACTTATTGGCTCACTTTCACTTTAAACCTCATGATTTTGACCAGTTTTCTGCACTAAAGCAAACCAGTGTTTCCATGTTAACTCAATAATGCATACTTGCTACATATGCTACACACAATAATGCTACACACACACACACACACACACACACACACACACACACACACACACACACACACACACACACACACACACACACAAATGTTTCAGTGATATTGGTGTCACATTCACCTTCATCACATTCACCTTCTGTCTTCATCACATTCACCATCTGTCGTCATCACCTGCACCTGCTCCTCATCACCCTCCTCATCATCACCTGCTCCTCATCATCATAACCGTCACCTGTTGTCCTTGTCTTGATCTGTGTATTTAAGTTCCCCTCTCATCCATTATCATTGTCGGTTATTGTTTGTGCACTAGCACTCTGTTATGTTTGTTTTCATGTTGGAAAATAAAACCTTTGTTATATTTGTACCACACACACACACACACACACACACACACACACACACACACACACACACACACACACACACATAATTTATCATGATTTACCATGGCTGATACCAATACCAATATGAGAAAATGACTATTTTAAACAGCAGGGGGCAGTAAAATACCACTTATTGGCTTAACATGCCATTAATTCATATCATTTTCACCTTTTTAACTGTTATAGAGGCAAATTTTGTCCGATCTGTCTGAAAATTTTCATGCTTGTTCAGGGTGATATTTCACACGTTCTGACTTGTTTTTAAGAAGGTCTGAGCATTGATTAAAGAGATATAGGCTTTCGGGGACACTTGGTAAAGGCCAGATTTTGAAGTGAACCTATTATAGCTATCCAAATGAAGTAGTTCAACTTTTTCTGACAATTATTGATCTAGTGAGTCCAGAGAATTGTATTGCACTAGTTTTGAACATTATGATATGAAAATTATATGATCAGAGATGGAAAAGACCATTTACAGCCAATACAGGCAGTTTACCATAGGAAATATATGATTTTAAAGCTTTTTAACAGTTATAGCGCCACCTATCGTCCGATCTCCATAGAATTTTTCATGCTTGTTAATGATGTTATGTCACATATGCTGACCAATTTTTGTGAAGTTCTGAGTTTTTATTTAGGATTTATAGGCTTTTTAATGTATTTTGACACGCCCATTTTATAAATTACCCTATTACAGCCATCCAAATGCAAAAGTTCAACTTTTTTTTGATAATTATTGATCTAGAGAGTCCAGAGAATTGTCCTAGACTGGTCTGGTTCCGATCGGGCAAAAAACCTAGGACTAGTTCGCAAAAGTAGGTTTTTAACATATTAATGAATAATTAATGAACAGTTTGATTGACAGCAATGGTTCTTGAGGCAAAGTTGTTCAGGATGAGGAGATCTATCAAATGATATGCATATTGTGTGGATATTTGTAACACCACGTGATTACAGAGCCGTAAAACTCGTTAGCGCCAACTAGTGGCCGATTTCTTTCAAAATTCTTACAGACCTTTAGGGCCATGAGCCGAACATGCCCATTGAGTTTCGTTCCGATCGGCCTCCGTTAACCTTGTCTAATAGGTGCTCAAACTTCGTTGGCCAATGGCGGCCATGTTTTTTGAGATACGCCAATGTCCTCATACACATACATGGCACCTTGGACCAAGACACTGCATACCAATTTTCAAGTCAATCGGACTAACGGTCAGGTGGTTATAGCCTGTTTTATGTTTTTTTCATTTTATAGCGCCACCATGAGGCCAATCGTCGCGATTTTTTTACTGTGACCCCAGAGTAAGCTCATACACATGTGTACCAAGTTTGGTGAAGATAACTCATTTACATCGGGAGTTATAGCCATTTTAGTAAAATAGGCCCCTCCCACAACGTACGTTTTGGCGCCCCTTAGCGACCGTGAATCGAAATTTCCACTTTTTTTCGATAATTATTGATATTCAGTCTCCAGAGAACATTTCTGCACTAGTTTGGTTCCAATCGGGCAAAAAACCAGGGACTAGTTCGCAAAAGTAGATTTTTGACAAAATTCAAAATGGCGGAAAATCTATCATGGCGGAAATGAAATCGGAGATATACGTTTTGTTCGTCAGGCGTCCAGCTTTCCAATGATATAAGACACTTGAGTCTACGACATACGGTCTAGGAGTTATGAGCAGTTTCGCGCTTTTGGTTGTTATAGCGCCACCTATGGGCCAATCGAGGTCATAATTTGATAACCTCTCCTCGATTTTTGTACTACCATCTGGCAAAGTTTCAAAGCTCTAGCCCTTACGGTTTGGGCTGCACGATGCGTTTTACGGCAGAATAATAATAATAATAATAATAAAAATCAGTACAATTACAATAGGGTTTCAGCACTTCGTGCTTGAACCCCTAATAATTAAAGCTGCAAGCAGCATTTATCGGGGTTCAAGCATTTAAGGCCTTTAAGCACATAAGCATTTAAGACATTACGTTTTATTTAACAAGCTTTTAACCACTGAAATTATAGATGGAAAAATCCATTTACAGCCAATATAGGCAATTTACCATAGGAAATATGTAGTTTTCAAACCTTTTTGCCAGTTATAGCGCCACCTATGGTCCGATCTACATGAAATTTTGCATGCTTGTTTAGAATGTTATGGCACATATGCTCACCCATTTTCGTGAAGTTCTGAGTTTTCGTTTAGGATTTATAGGCTTCTGAGTGCATTTTGCCACGCCCATTTTCTTTATGACCCAATTATACCCATGCGAAAAATGCAAAAGTTCAACTTTTTTTCGATAATTATTGATCTAGAGAGTCCAGAGAATTGTCCTAGACTGGTCTGGTTCTGATCGGGCGAAAAACCAGGGACTAGTTCGCAAAAGTAGGTTTTTAACATATTCATGAATATTTAATGAACAGTTTGATTGACAGTGATGGTTCTTGAGGCAAAGTTGTTCAGCATGAGCAGATCTATCAGATGATATGCATTTTGTGATGATAAGTGTAACACCACGTGATTACAGAGCCTTAAAACTCGTTAGCGCCAACTAGTGGCCGATTTCTTTCAAAATTCTTACAGACCTCTAGGGGCTTGAGCCGAACATGCCCATCGAGTTTCGCTCCGATCGGACTTCGTTAACGGTGCTCAAACCTCATTGGCCAATGGCGGCCATGTTTTTCGAGATACGCCAATATCCTTTTAGACATACATGGCCCCTTGGGCCAAGACACTGCATACCAAATTTCAAGTCATTCGGAAAAACGGTCAGTTGTCTATATGTTTTTATTTGTTTTATAGCGCCACCATGTGGCCAATCGACGCAATTTTTTTACTGTGACCTCAGATTGACCTCTTACACATGTGTACCAAGTTTGGTGAAGTTTACTTAATTACTTCTTGAGTTATAGCCATTTTAGTAAAATAGGCTCCTCCCACAACGTTAATTTTGCACCCCCTAGCGACCGTTAATCGAAATTTCAACTTTTTTTCGATAATTATTGATCTTCAGACTCCAGAGAACAATTCCGCACTGGTTTGGTTGCGATCGGGCGAAAAACCAGGGACTAGTTCGCAAAAGTAGGTTTTTGACAAAATTCAAAATGGCGAAAAATCTATCATGGCGGAAATGAAATCGGAGATATACGTTTTTTTCTTCAGGAGCTCTGGATTTCAATGATATAAGACACTTGAAGCTACGCCTTACGGTCTGGGAGTTCTGAGCAGTTGTGCGCTTTTGATTGCTATAGCGCCACCTATGGGCCGATTGGGCTGAGTCCGTGTATCTGAGTAGCGAGCAATAGTACTACCATCTGGCAAAGTTTCAAGTCTCTAGGTCTTACGGTTTGGGCTGCACGATGCGTTTTATGGCGGAAAAATAATAATAATAATTAAAGCTGCAAGCAGCATTTATCGGGGTTCAAGCAGTTAAGGCCTTTAAGGCATTTAAGCACAAAAGCATCAAAAGTTATTAAGATTTATTTAATAAGCATGTAACCACTGACATAATAGATGGAAAAGACCATTTACAGCCAATACAGGCAATTTACCATGGGATATATATGGTTTTAAAGCTTTTTAACAGTTATAGCGCCACCTATGGTCCGATCTCCATAGAATTGTTTACTGTGACCTCAAATTGAACCCATACACATGTGTACTGAGTTTGGTGAAGATATCTCATTTACTTCTTGAGTTATAGCCATTTGAGTAAAATAGGCTCCTCCCACAACGATTTGCCACATTCTAGAATTATTTAATATGATTCTAGCATGATTTACTATCATATACCATGTTCCAGAATGATTTATTAGGATTCTAGCATGATTTACCTTGATACACCTCATTTCAGTATTATTTACTATGATTTACAATGTTTCTAGCATGATTAACCACATTACTAGCAATTATGTGAAGTGTCAGTGCAAATGAGGTGATGAACACTGACAAAATATTATTGTGTTATAATAGTTAGTTATATACGTGATTTTTAGTGTGTGTCCAAGTATGAATGCAAAAGCACATGTAAAATATTTAATTATTAAGTAGAATGGCCAGCAGAGGGCACTAGAAGACCACTTATTGGCTCACTTTCACTTTAAACCAGTTTTCTGCACTAAAGCAAACCAGTTTTTCCATGTTAACTCAATGCATGCTTACACACACACACACACACACACACACACACACACACACACACACACACACACAGCATAGGTAACCATGATTTACCATGATATACCACCAGGGTTTCTGCAGGGTTTGGTCAGTCAAATTTAAGACTTTTTAAGACCTTTTTATGACCATTATGATTGAAATTTATGACCTACACGAATTACGAAAAATTCATTCAAATTCCTTTCAAAAGTTTTTTTTTTAATTGACTTTCATTGAAAGTAACAAGATGTATTATTTAAATGCCTAAAGACAGCTTTGAATACATTAATAGACAGCAATATTCTTGATACTGATTATTTGCAACGGGCTTGAGCCAACTACTAAACACACCAGACTTTAAAGGCAGACTGTTGCTTCCAAGTGAAAGTTGTAGAAACCAGAGCGTTAACTTTACTCTTTATTGTCAGAAAATATAATGACAAACACTTGCTAAAACAGGTGAACATTTCACAAATCTGAGGTAGGACATTCAAACATTTGTCATTTGTCCTTAACAAAATAAATATCTTTATTGGGAAAATAATTACATAGTTTCTGCATGTGCTAATAGGGGTCAAGTCTTGAAACAGGTTTGTGTTGCCTAACTTTGATGGCACGTATCTTCAGGAAATGTATGAAAAACAGTAGCCTAAATACATTATTAAATACTGTAAATATTCCATTAGTCCTTTAATAGATTATCAGCACTAATAATATAATACAATTCAGTATATCCCACATGGTGCAGTTAATATTACTAGGCTAACGTTACAGTAAATCCATGGTAAATGATGGGAGATTGTAGACGGAAAAGCCTTCTGCTGTATCGTTGTGCAGAGTTTCTCCTGTTGGTCAGCGCTGTTTCATCTGCCTTTAAACTGGTTTAAATCACTGAGACAGTGTGTTCTTCGCTGAATTCAAGCACTTCTCACTGGATCTTGTGACTGAGACCGATCAGAGTAAACGCATCAGTTCTATTAAGCTCGCGCTGCGCTGCCGTTTGGACTTTGAGCCGAGCGGGTAAATGGTCCGTGTGGCGCGCGTTTCAAATGAGCGTTCCGCTTTTGGCGCATTTATCCTGTGCATTAAACATTATGCCGCCAGCGCATTTTCAGGGGGAAAAGGCAATGGTAGAACCAACGAATGAAAGAGCATATCAATTTATGACGTGGCTAAATGAAATTTATGACCTTGTATGGAAATCCGGACATTTTTATGACTTTTTATGGCCTAAAATTCTAATTATTAAATTTAAGACGTTTTATGACTTTTTATGACTCCGCGGAAACCCTGTACCACATTCTAGTATTATTTACCAGGAGATAAACGACAATCTAGTATTATTTACTTTGATTTACCATGTTTCTAGCCTGATTTATCACATTACTAGCAATTATTTGAAGTGTCAGTGCAAATAAAGTGATTAACACTGACAAAATATGATAGTGTTATAATAGTTATTGCTATATAAGTGATTTTTTTAGTGTGTATTCAAGTATGAATGCAAGCACATGTTGAAATATTTCATTAATAAGTAGAATGGCCAGCAGAGGGCAGTAGAAGACCACTTATTGGCTCACTTTCACTTTAAACCAGTTTTCTGCACTAAAGCAAACCAGTTTATCCATGTTAACTCAATGCATGCTTACACACACACACACACACACACACACACACACACACACACACACACACAGCATAGTTAACCATGATTTACCACATTACTAGCAATTATTTGAAGTGTCAGTGCAAATAAAGTGATTAACACTGACAAAATATGATTGTGTTATAATAGTTATTGCTATATAAGTGATTTTTAGTGTGTATTCAAGTATAAATGCAAGCACATGTGGAAAAAATTAATTAATAAGTAGAATGGCCAGCAGAGGGTAGTAGAAGACCACTTATTGGCTCACTTTCACTTTAAACCTCATGATTTTGACCAGTTTTCTGCACTAAAGCAAACCAGTGTTTCCATGTTAACTCAATAATGCATACTTGCTACATATGCTACACACAATAATGCTACACACACACACACACACACACACACACACACACACACACACACATGTTTCAGTGATATTGGTGTCACATTCACCTTCATCACATTCACCTTCTGTCTTCATCACATTCACCATCTGTCGTCATCACCTGCACCTGCTCCTCATCACCCTCCTCATCATCACCTGCTCCTCATCATCATAACCGTCACCTGTTGTCCTTGTCTTGATCTGTGTATTTAAGTTCCCCTCTCATCCATTATCATTGTCGGTTATTGTTTGTGCACTAGCACTCTGTTATGTTTGTTTTCATGTTGGAAAATAAAACCTTTGTTATATTTGTACCACACACACACACACACACACACACACACACACACACACACACACACACACACACACACACACACCATCATATATCATGATTTACCATGGCTGATACCAATACCAACATGAGAAAATGACTATTTTAAACAGCAGGGGGCAGTAAAATACCACTTATTGGCTTAACATGCCATTAATTCATATCATTTTCACCTTTTTAACTGTTATAGAGGCAAATTTTGTCCGATCTGTCTGAAAATTTTCATGCCTGTTCAGGGTGATATTTCACACGTTCTGACTTGTTTTTAAGAAGGTCTGAGCATTGATTAAAGAGATATAGGCTTTCGGGGACACTTGGTAAAGGCCAGATTTTGAAGTGAACCTATTATAGCTATCCAAATGAAGTAGTTCAACTTTTTCTGACAATTATTGATCTAGTGAGTCCAGAGAATTGTATTGCACTAGTTTTGAACATTATGATATGAAAATTATATGATCAGAGATGGAAAAGACCATTTACAGCCAATACAGGCAGTTTACCATAGGAAATATATGATTTTAAAGCTTTTTAACAGTTATAGCGCCACCTATCGTCCGATCTCCATAGAATTTTTCATGCTTGTTAATGATGTTATGTCACATATGCTGACCAATTTTTGTGAAGTTCTGAGTTTTTATTTAGGATTTATAGGCTTTTTAATGTATTTTGACACGCCTATTTTATAAATTACCCTATTACAGCCATCCAAATGCAAAAGTTCAACTTTTTTTTTGATAATTCTTGATCTAGAGAGTCCAGAGAATTGTCCTAGACTGGTCTGGTTCCGATTGGGCAAAAAACCTAGGACTAGTTCGCAAAAGTAGGTTTTTAACATATTAATGAATAATTAATGAACAGTTTGATTGACAGCAATGGTTCTTGAGGCAAAGTTGTTCAGGATGAGGAGATCTATCAAATGATATGCATATTGTGTGGATATTTGTAACATCACGTGATTACAGAGCCGTAAAACTCGTTAGCGCCAACTAGTGGCCGATTTCTTTCAAAATTCTTACAGACCTTTAGGGCCATGAGCCGAACATGCCCATTGAGTTTCGTTCCGATCGGCCTCCGTTAACCTTGTTTAATAGGTGCTCAAACTTCGTTGGCCGATGGCGGCCATGTTTTTTGAGATACGCCAATGTCCTCATACACATACATGGCACCTTGGACCAAGACACTGCATACCAATTTTCAAGTCAATCGGACTAACGGTCAGGTGGTTATAGCCTGTTTTATGTTTTTTTCATTTTATAGCGCCACCATGAGGCCAATCGTCGCGATTTTTTTACTGTGACCCCAGAGTAAGCTCATACACATGTGTACCAAGTTTGGTGAAGATACCTCATTTACATCGGGAGTTATAGCCATTTTAGTAAAATAGGCCCCTCCCACAACGTACGTTTTGGCGCCCCTAAGCGACCGTGAATCGAAATTTCCACTTTTTTTCGATAATTATTGATATTCAGTCTCCAGAGAACATTTCTGCACTAGTTTGGTTCCAATCGGGCAAAAAACCAGGGACTAGTTTGCAAAAGTAGATTTTTGACAAAATTCAAAATGGCGGAAAATCTGTCATGGCGGAAATGAAATCGGAGATATACGTTTTGTTCGTCAGGCGTCCAGCTTTCCAATGATATAAGACACTTGAGTCTACGACATACGGTCTAGGAGTTATGAGCAGTTTCGCGCTTTTGGTTGTTATAGCGCCACCTATGGGCCAATCGGGGTCATAATCTCTGAACCTTTCCTCGATTTTTGTACTACCATCTGTCAAAGTTTCAAAGTTCCAGCTCTTACGGTTTGGGCTGCACGATGCGTTTTACGGCGGAATAATAATAATAATAATAATAATTAAAGCTGCAAGCAGCATTTAGCGGGGTTCAAGCATTTAGGGTCTTTAAGCACATAAGGCAGTTTAGTGAGTTTTTGTTTAGGATTTACAGGCTTTTGAGTGTTTTTTGCCATACCCATTTTCTAAATGATCCTGTTATGGCTACCCAATGGATAAAGTTAAAGTTTTTTATATAATTAATAATCTAGAGCTTCCAGAGAATTGTACTGCACTGGTATATTTCCGATCGGGCGAAAAACCTAGGACTAGTTCGCAAAAGTAGGTTTTTAACATAATCGCAAGTATTTAATGAACAAATTGATTGACAGCAGTAGTTCTTGAGGCAAAGTTGTTCAGTATGAGGAGATCTATCAAATGATATGCATCACGTGATTACATAGCCGTAAAACCTGTTAGCGTCAACTAGTGGCTGATTTTTCAAAATTCTTACAGACCTCTAGGGCCACGAGTCGAACATGCCCACCGAGTTTCATTCTGATCGGCCTCCGTTAAGAGCAAACTAACAGCTTTGAATTAAAATGGTGAGGTATCCTGTTGTAAACATCAACCATGCCTGTTGACAGTTCTCTTTTGTGGGAAGGGAATGAAAAGTTCTCAAATCCGCAGCACAGCCTCAGATATAACATTTATATCCATGATCTGCCATTTTCACTATTGTCCTTGCTTGCTTCTTCACAATACCTGCAGATCTTCTGATGATTCGGCTGTGCAGGTCCACATTAACACTGCCTGGCCTAGAACATGGACTGGAAAATGCAAATTTGGGGGGTATAAATATTAATGATCCTGACTCCAACGTCACAGTCGGTGTTATGGTGGGATTCACTAATTTTTCAGCGGTCTTTTGCAAACAGGAGATTTACACAAGAAGGAGGAAACAATGGTGTTTGAGGCTCACGGTATGTCAGTTCCATGTCCAGAACTCTTATCATTCAACTATGCCAAGATAAATACAGTTTTCAATTGTATGGCACCTTTAAAATAGATGATTAGTAATATAATGCTTACTTGGAGTCTGAAATGGCTTTAACAAAAGAAGAAAAATATTCTTAGATTTCTGTTCATTCTAATCATGTACAAATAAAGTAGCACAGTAAGATTACATTTATTTGAATGCATTAGTGAGTGTGTGATTGTGCTGTGTGTGCAGCGTGTCAATACTAAAAGTGAAGGTGTAGTTGATATCTTTGGTGATAATATCTGTAGTAATCATAAAAAAAACACTTAAGAAATAAAGAATTAAAATTACAAATAATATTCTATTAAGATATGAGTTACAATAACATGATTTGCAATAGTAATTATATCAATAATATATGCACAATACACACAGATTAGACTATCAGGTCTGTGTTTTACAAAAACATTAGTATTGCAGCCAATGTGAGTCTGTGGGATTTATAAACAGACAAAATATGATTTGAAATGTTATTTTAATGATTTTATTAAGTTTAAACAATATTTCAAATGGAAAAAAAAATTAAAAATAATATTTTAGTGAGCAGAATGAACCAATGAGTGTTCTTCTTCTGGTGGTTAAAATGTAAATGAAAACAATAATACTTAAACAATAATACTTAATACACTAACCATGCTTGAACACACACATGCACACACATTTTGTTGTAGATGGAGATATTTAAAATAAAAGATAGGTAACAAAATGATAATTGCAAATCTCCTCTGTATAACACCATTTTCAGATTTCAAATTAATCACTGAGAGGCAGAATTGTTCAAACTGAGAGCTCAGTAAAAATGAAGTGATAAACTTTGACAAAACATGACTGTGTTATAATAGGTGATTTTCATGCAAGTAATTTGATATAGTCCAAAAACTAATGCAAAATCACAGATGAAAATATTTTATTAAGTAGAATGTCCTGCAGAGGGCAGTAGAAGACCACTAATTGACTCACTTTCATTTGAAAGACTTTTTTATCCACCAGTAAAACAAAGCAGTTTCTTCATGTTCTTTCCATTAAGCATGCTTACACAGACAGACACACACACAAACA
Organism: Squalius cephalus; assembly: GCF_949319135.1. Taxonomy (NCBI): domain Eukaryota; kingdom Metazoa; phylum Chordata; class Actinopteri; order Cypriniformes; family Leuciscidae; genus Squalius; species Squalius cephalus. Next base: position 21,899,425 of record NC_137129.1, on the reverse strand, counting down.
CAAACACATCCACACACACACAAAGACAAATATGTTTTCAATGTTTTTAGGATGTGATATTGTGAAAATATCTTCATCTCCTCATCTTGAACAACTTTGCCTCAAGAATCACTAATGTCAATCAAACCGTTCATAATCATAATAAAAAAATAAAATATATACAAATATCATAATAAAAAAAAAACATCATAATAAAAAAGATTGCTTCTTAAAGCATTTGTTTATTTCCCAATACTGAAGCGAATTAAAAGATCATGCGTAATCCTGCTGCTCCCTCTAGTGGACAACAGTGGTATTATAGCTTACATTTTACAGTTGAAGTGTTTGAATGAATGGGAATTTGTTTTTTTACTTATATCTCAGGAACCAAATGGCGAAAAATTCTGAAACTCAGAGCATAGATAGTGCTTGAGGAGCCCTGTTGAATGAGACCATCAAGGTGTTTTTGGGCGATTGGGGCTGGGAGTTATGACTGTTATAAGGCACATCTGTTCGGGCTATTATCTCTGGAATGCCCAGGGCAGATAACACCACATTTGAATCGAAGCTAGCCAAGGACGTGCCCTTTCCAACGAGCTCTTACACAATGTTCGGGGTGGTCTGGGTCGGGAGTAATGGGCGTTCAAAATCGGGGGTCCCGCGGGCTGGCGATGCGCGGGGGGCGCGCTCCCGAGGCCCGCGACGACCCGTTTCGATCAAGAGCCCGGAGAGGTCCTCACCATCAAAATTTGAGCGCGCAACGACTTTCCGTTTTCGAGTTATGAATGAATTTGTATTCGGGGGCGTGGCTTAAATGCCGTTATACTTTCGTTTCATTTCATTCACTTACTTTCGTCCATTTCCATATCTCAGTGTAACACAATTGTCAATAGTAATACTCAATAGATGAGTTTTGACAAAATGTGATTGTAAATGTTAAAATAATGATTTTATAAAGTCTAAATATGAATTGTATAACAATATTAGGGAGTAGTATGATGAAATGACAGCAGGGGGCAGTAAAATACCACTTATTGGCTTAATATGTCTTTATATTCATATAAAATCACCTTTTGAAGAAGTTAAACTTTTTTTCTGATAATTATTGATCTAGAGAGTTCAGAGAATTGTGCTGCACTGGTTTTGAACATTATGATATGAACATTATACGATAATAGATAGAAGACACCATTTACAGCAAATACAGGCAATTTACCATAGGAAATATATGGTTTTAAAGCGTTTTAACAGTTATAGCGCCAACTATGGTCCGATCTCCATAAAATTTTCCATGCTTCTTTAGCAGGTTATGACACATATGCTCATCAATTTTTGTGAAGTTCTGAGTTTTCGTTTAGGATTTATAGTTATAACTATATAGTTATAGTTTAGCAGTTTTCTGCACTAAAGCAAACCAGTTTTTCCATGTTAACTCAATCATGCATGCTTACACACACACACACACACACACACACGAAGACAAATGTTGTTGTTGTTTTTTCAATGCTATTGGGATATGTCATTATGAAAATATATTTGAATGGTCTATAAACATTTCACAAAGTCTTTGTTAGCTATTAATCAGAAGATTCAGAATTTATTCAGAAACCTAAGACTACACAAACACATTATGTTTTAGATACAGACATTTGAAATATATGATGTGATAAAACTGTCAATACTAATACTTTAACGGACGGATTTTGACTAAATGTAATTGTAAATGTTAAAATAGTGATTTTATAAATTTTAAACAGCAGGGGGCAGTAAAATACAACTTATTGGCTTAATATGCCATTATATTCATATAATTTTCACCTTTTTAACTGTTATAGAGGCAAATTTTGTCCGATCGGTCTGAAAATTTTCATGCATGTTCAGAGTGATATTTCACTGGCTTTTTAAGAAGGTCTGAGTCATTCATTAAAGAGATATAGGCTTTCGGGGACACTTGGTAAAGGCTACATTTTGAAGTGAACCTATTATATCTATCCAAATGAAGTAGTTCAACTTTTTCTGACAATTATTGACCTAGTGAGTCCAGAGAATTGTATTGCACTAGTTTTGAACATTATGATATGAGAACTATATGATCAGAGATGGAAAAGACCATTTACCACCAATACAGACAGTTTACCATAGGAAATATATGGTTTTAAAGCTTTTTAACAGTTATAGCGCCACCTTTGGTCCAATCTCCATAAAATGTTGCATGCTTGTTAATGATGTCATGTCACATATGCTCACCAACTTTTGTGAAGTTTTGAGTTTTCATTTAGGATTTATAGGCTTTTTAGTGTATTTTGCCACGCCCATTTTATAAATGACCCTATTACAGCCATACAAATGCAAAAGTTCAACTTTTTTTTGATAATTATTGATCTAGAGAGTCCAGAGAATTGTCCTAGACTGGTCTGGTTCCGATCGGGCGAAAAACCAGGGACTAGTTCGCAAAAGTAGGTTTTTAACATATTCATGAATATTTAATGAACGGTTTGATTGACAGCAATGGTTCTAGAGGCAAAGTTGTTCAGGATGAGCAGATCTATCAAATGATATGCATTTTGTGACGATAAGTGTAACACCACGTGATTACAGAGCCATAAAACTCGTTAGCGCCAACTAGTGGCCGATTTCATTCAAAATTCTTACAGACCTTTAGGGCCATGAGTCGAACATGCCCATCGAGTTTCGTTCCGATCGGCCTCCGTTAACCTTGTCTAATAGGTGCTCAAACTTCATTGGCTGATGGCGGCCATGTTTTTTGAGATACACTAATGTCCTCATAGATATACATGGCACCTTGGACCAAGACACTGCATACCAATTTTCAAGTCAATCGGACTAACGGTCAGGTGGTTATAGCCCATTTTATGTTTTTTTCATGTTATAGCGCCACCATGTGGCCAATCGCCGCGATTTTTTTACTGTGACCTCAGATTGACCTCTTACACATGTGTACCGAGTTTGGTGAAGATACCTCATTTACTTCTGGAGTTATAGCCATTTTAGTAAAATAGGCTCCGCCTTCTTCAAACGTTTTGGCGCCCCTTAGCGACCGTGAATCGAAATTTCAACTTTTTTTCGATAATTATTGATATTCAGACTACTGTGAACATTTCTGCACTGGTTTGGTTCCGATCGGGCGAAAAACCAGGGACTAGTTCGCAAAAGTAGGTTTTGGACAAAATCCAAAATGGCGGAAAAATTTGCATACCGGAAATAAAATACCTCCTATATTTCTTGTTCGGCTTGAGCCAAGGATTCCAATGATGTATGACACTTGAAGCTGAGACAAATGGTTATTGAGATATGAGCAAAATCGTGATTTTTTTTTGTTTTTTGCGCTATAGCGCCACCTATTGGCCAATCGGGCTCATACTTTGATAACCTCTCCTCGATTTTTGTACTACCTTGTGGCCAAGTTTCAAGTCTCTAGCTCTTACGGTTTGGGCTGCACGATGCGTTTTAGCGGAGAAGAATAATAATAATAATAATAAAAATCCTTACAATTACAATAGGGTTTCAGCACTTCGTGCTTGAACCCCTAAAAATCAGCACAATTACAATAGGGTTTCAGCATTTCATGCTTGAACCCCTAATAAGAAGAGACGTTTTGGACAGTTATAGCGCCACCTATTGTCCGATCTTCACGAAACTTGGCATGCTTCTTCACCATGTTCTGACACATCTGCTCATCGATTTTTGTGAAGTTTGGGGTTTTCCCTTAGGTTGTATAGGCTTTTGAGTGTTTTTTTGTCCCACCCCTTTCCTAAATGACCCTGTTACAGCCAGGCCAATGCAAAAGTTCAACTTTTTTCCGATAATTATTGATCTAGAGACTCCAGAGAACTGTGCTAGACTGGTCTGGTTCCGATTGGGCCAAAAACCTAGGACTAGTTCGCAAAAGTAGGTTTTTCACTAAATTGCCCATAGAAATTTTTTTTTTTGCTCGGATCGGGATTTGGAGATAGCCATTTTGTCCGTCTGGATCCAGGGATCACAGAGATGCTAAAATTGAGACTCTAGGACAAACCGTCTAGGAGTTATGAGCAATTTAGTAAATTTGGTCATTATAGCGCCACCTATGGGCCAATCGGGGTCATACTTTGATAGGTTCTCCCCAAATTGAGGACTACCATTTGGCCAAGTTTCAAGGTTCCAGCTCTTACGGTTTGGGCTGCCCGATGCGTTTTAGGGCGGAATAATAATAATAATAATAATAAAAATCAGCACAATTACAATAGGGTTTCAGCATTTCATGCTTGAACCCCTAATAAGAAGAGACGTTTTGGACAGTTATAGCGCCACCTATTGTCCGATCTTCACGAAACTTGGCATGCTTCTTCACCATGTTCTGACACATCTGCTCATCGATTTTTGTGAAGTTTGGGGTTTTCCCTTAGGTTGTATAGGCTTTTGAGTGTTTTTTTGTCCCACCCCTTTCCTAAATGACCCTGTTACAGCCAGGCCAATGCAAAAGTTCAACTTTTTTCCGATAATTATTGATCTAGAGACTCCAGAGAACTGTGCTAGACTGGTCTGGTTCCGATTGGGCCAAAAACCTAGGACTAGTTCGCAAAAGTAGGTTTTTCACTAAATTGCCCATAGAAATTTTTATTTTTGCTCGGATCGGGATTTGGAGATAGCCATTTTGTCCGTCTGGATCCAGGGATCACAGAGATGCTAAAATTGAGACTCTAGGACAAACCGTCTAGGAGTTATGAGCAATTTAGTAAATTTGGTCATTATAGCGCCACCTATGGGCCAATCGGGGTCATACTTTGATAGGTTCTCCCCAAATTGAGGACTACCATTTGGCCAAGTTTCAAGGTTCCAGCTCTTACGGTTTGGGCTGCCCGATGCGTTTTAGGGCGGAATAATAATAATAATAATAATAAAAATCAGCACAATTACAATAGGGTTTCAGCATTTCATGCTTGAACCCCTAATAAGAAGAGACGTTTTGGACAGTTATAGCGCCACCTATTGTCCGATCTTCACGAAACTTGGCATGCTTCTTCACCATGTTCTGACACATCTGCTCATCGATTTTTGTGAAGTTTGGGGTTTTCCCTTAGGTTGTATAGGCTTTTGAGTGTTTTTTTGTCCCACCCCTTTCCTAAATGACCCTGTTACAGCCAGGCCAATGCAAAAGTTCAACTTTTTTCCGATAATTATTGATCTAGAGACTCCAGAGAACTGTGCTAGACTGGTCTGGTTCCGATTGGGCCAAAAACCTAGGACTAGTTCGCAAAAGTAGGTTTTTCACTAAATTGCCCATAGAAATTTTTTTTTTTGCTCGGATCGGGATTTGGAGATAGCCATTTTGTCCGTCTGGATCCAGGGATCACAGAGATGCTAAAATTGAGACTCTAGGACAAACCGTCTAGGAGTTATGAGCAATTTAGTAAATTTGGTCATTATAGCGCCACCTATGGGCCAATCGGGGTCATACTTTGATAGGTTCTCCCCAAATTGAGGACTACCATTTGGCCAAGTTTCAAGGTTCCAGCTCTTACGGTTTGGGCTGCCCGATGCGTTTTAGGGCGGAATAATAATAATAATAATAATAAAAATCAGCACAATTACAATAGGGTTTCAGCATTTCATGCTTGAACCCCTAATAAGAAGAGACGTTTTGGACAGTTATAGCGCCACCTATTGTCCGATCTTCACGAAACTTGGCATGCTTCTTCACCATGTTCTGACACATCTGCTCATCGATTTTTGTGAAGTTTGGGGTTTTCCCTTAGGTTGTATAGGCTTTTGAGTGTTTTTTTGTCCCACCCCTTTCCTAAATGACCCTGTTACAGCCAGGCCAATGCAAAAGTTCAACTTTTTTCCGATAATTATTGATCTAGAGACTCCAGAGAACTGTGCTAGACTGGTCTGGTTCCGATTGGGCCAAAAACCTAGGACTAGTTCGCAAAAGTAGGTTTTTCACTAAATTGCCCATAGAAATTTTTTTTTTTGCTCGGATCGGGATTTGGAGATAGCCATTTTGTCCGTCTGGATCCAGGGATCACAGAGATGCTAAAATTGAGACTCTAGGACAAACCGTCTAGGAGTTATGAGCAATTTAGTAAATTTGGTCATTATAGCGCCACCTATGGGCCAATCGGGGTCATACTTTGATAGGTTCTCCCCAAATTGAGGACTACCATTTGGCCAAGTTTCAAGGTTCCAGCTCTTACGGTTTGGGCTGCCCGATGCGTTTTAGGGCGGAATAATAATAATAATAATAATAAAAATCAGCACAATTACAATAGGGTTTCAGCATTTCATGCTTGAACCCCTAATAATAAAAATCAGCACAATTACAATAGGGTTTCAGCATTTCATGCTTGAACCCCTAATAAGAAGAGACGTTTTGGACAGTTATAGCGCCACCTATTGTCCGATCTTCACGAAACTTGGCATGCTTCTTCACCATGTTCTGACACATCTGCTCATCGATTTTTGTGAAGTTTGGGGTTTTCCCTTAGGTTGTATAGGCTTTTGAGTGTTTTTTTGTCCCACCCCTTTCCTGAATGACCCTGTTACAGCCAGGCCAATGCAAAAGTTCAACTTTTTTTCGATAATTATTGATCTAGAGACTCCAGAGAACTGTGCTAGACTGGTCTGGTTCCGATTGGGCCAAAAACCTAGGACTAGTTTGCAAAAGTAGGTTTTTCACTAAATTGCCCATAGAAATTTTTTTTTTTGCTCGGATCGGGATTTGGAGATAGCCATTTTGTCCGTCTGGATCCAGGGATCACAGTGATGCTAAAATTGAGACTCTAGGACAAACTGTCTAGGAGTTATGAGCAATTTAGTAAATGTGGTCATTGTAGCGCCACCTATGGGCCAATCTGGGTCATACTTTGATAGGTTCTCCCCAAATTGAGGACTACCATTTGGCCAAGTTTCAAGGTTCCAGCTCTTACGGTTTGGGCTGCACGATGCGTTTTAGGGCGGAATAATAATAATAATAATAATAATAATAAAAATCAGCACAATTACAATAGGGTTTCAGCATTTCATGCTTGAACCCCTAATAAGAAGAGACGTTTTGGACAGTTATAGCGCCACCTATTGTCCGATCTTCACGAAACTTGGCATGCTTCTTCACCATGTTCTGACACATCTGCTCATCGATTTTTGTGAAGTTTGGGGTTTTCCCTTAGGTTGTATAGGCTTTTGAGTGTTTTTTTGTCCCACCCCTTTCCTGAATGACCCTGTTACAGCCAGGCCAATGCAAAAGTTCAACTTTTTTTCGATAATTATTGATCTAGAGACTCCAGAGAACTGTGCTAGACTGGTCTGGTTCCGATTGGGCCAAAAACCTAGGACTAGTTTGCAAAAGTAGGTTTTTCACTAAATTGCCCATAGAAATTTTTTTTTTTGCTCGGATCGGGATTTGGAGATAGCCATTTTGTCCGTCTGGATCCAGGGATCACAGTGATGCTAAAATTGAGACTCTAGGACAAACTGTCTAGGAGTTATGAGCAATTTAGTAAATGTGGTCATTGTAGCGCCACCATGTGGCCAATCGCCGCGATTTTTTTACTGTGACCTCAGATTGACCTCTTACACATGTGTACCGAGTTTGGTGAAGATACCTCATTTACTTCTGGAGTTATAGCCATTTTAGTAAAATAGGCTCCGCCTTCTTCAAACGTTTTGGCGCCCCTTAGCGACCGTGAATCGAAATTTCAACTTTTTTTCGATAATTATTGATATTCAGACTACTGTGAACATTTCTGCACTGGTTTGGTTCCGATCGGGCGAAAAACCAGGGACTAGTTCGCAAAAGTAGGTTTTGGACAAAATCCAAAATGGCGGAAAAATTTGCATACCGGAAATAAAATACCTCCTATATTTCTTGTTCGGCTTGAGCCAAGGATTCCAATGATGTATGACACTTGAAGCTGAGACAAATGGTTATTGAGATATGAGCAAAATCGTGATTTTTTTTTGTTTTTTGCGCTATAGCGCCACCTATTGGCCAATCGGGCTCATACTTTGATAACCTCTCCTCGATTTTTGTACTACCTTGTGGCCAAGTTTCAAGTCTCTAGCTCTTACGGTTTGGGCTGCACGATGCGTTTTAGCGGAGAAGAATAATAATAATAATAATAAAAATCCTTACAATTACAATAGGGTTTCAGCACTTCGTGCTTGAACCCCTAAAAATCAGCACAATTACAATAGGGTTTCAGCATTTCATGCTTGAACCCCTAATAAGAAGAGACGTTTTGGACAGTTATAGCGCCACCTATTGTCCGATCTTCACGAAACTTGGCATGCTTCTTCACCATGTTCTGACACATCTGCTCATCGATTTTTGTGAAGTTTGGGGTTTTCCCTTAGGTTGTATAGGCTTTTGAGTGTTTTTTTGTCCCACCCCTTTCCTAAATGACCCTGTTACAGCCAGGCCAATGCAAAAGTTCAACTTTTTTCCGATAATTATTGATCTAGAGACTCCAGAGAACTGTGCTAGACTGGTCTGGTTCCGATTGGGCCAAAAACCTAGGACTAGTTCGCAAAAGTAGGTTTTTCACTAAATTGCCCATAGAAATTTTTTTTTTGCTCGGATCGGGATTTGGAGATAGCCATTTTGTCCGTCTGGATCCAGGGATCACAGAGATGCTAAAATTGAGACTCTAGGACAAACCGTCTAGGAGTTATGAGCAATTTAGTAAATTTGGTCATTATAGCGCCACCTATGGGCCAATCGGGGTCATACTTTGATAGGTTCTCCCCAAATTGAGGACTACCATTTGGCCAAGTTTCAAGGTTCCAGCTCTTACGGTTTGGGCTGCCCGATGCGTTTTAGGGCGGAATAATAATAATAATAATAATAAAAATCAGCACAATTACAATAGGGTTTCAGCATTTCATGCTTGAACCCCTAATAAGAAGAGACGTTTTGGACAGTTATAGCGCCACCTATTGTCCGATCTTCACGAAACTTGGCATGCTTCTTCACCATGTTCTGACACATCTGCTCATCGATTTTTGTGAAGTTTGGGGTTTTCCCTTAGGTTGTATAGGCTTTTGAGTGTTTTTTTGTCCCACCCCTTTCCTAAATGACCCTGTTACAGCCAGGCCAATGCAAAAGTTCAACTTTTTTCCGATAATTATTGATCTAGAGACTCCAGAGAACTGTGCTAGACTGGTCTGGTTCCGATTGGGCCAAAAACCTAGGACTAGTTCGCAAAAGTAGGTTTTTCACTAAATTGCCCATAGAAATTTTTATTTTTGCTCGGATCGGGATTTGGAGATAGCCATTTTGTCCGTCTGGATCCAGGGATCACAGAGATGCTAAAATTGAGACTCTAGGACAAACCGTCTAGGAGTTATGAGCAATTTAGTAAATTTGGTCATTATAGCGCCACCTATGGGCCAATCGGGGTCATACTTTGATAGGTTCTCCCCAAATTGAGGACTACCATTTGGCCAAGTTTCAAGGTTCCAGCTCTTACGGTTTGGGCTGCCCGATGCGTTTTAGGGCGGAATAATAATAATAATAATAATAAAAATCAGCACAATTACAATAGGGTTTCAGCATTTCATGCTTGAACCCCTAATAAGAAGAGACGTTTTGGACAGTTATAGCGCCACCTATTGTCCGATCTTCACGAAACTTGGCATGCTTCTTCACCATGTTCTGACACATCTGCTCATCGATTTTTGTGAAGTTTGGGGTTTTCCCTTAGGTTGTATAGGCTTTTGAGTGTTTTTTTGTCCCACCCCTTTCCTAAATGACCCTGTTACAGCCAGGCCAATGCAAAAGTTCAACTTTTTTCCGATAATTATTGATCTAGAGACTCCAGAGAACTGTGCTAGACTGGTCTGGTTCCGATTGGGCCAAAAACCTAGGACTAGTTCGCAAAAGTAGGTTTTTCACTAAATTGCCCATAGAAATTTTTTTTTTTGCTCGGATCGGGATTTGGAGATAGCCATTTTGTCCGTCTGGATCCAGGGATCACAGAGATGCTAAAATTGAGACTCTAGGACAAACCGTCTAGGAGTTATGAGCAATTTAGTAAATTTGGTCATTATAGCGCCACCTATGGGCCAATCGGGGTCATACTTTGATAGGTTCTCCCCAAATTGAGGACTACCATTTGGCCAAGTTTCAAGGTTCCAGCTCTTACGGTTTGGGCTGCCCGATGCGTTTTAGGGCGGAATAATAATAATAATAATAATAAAAATCAGCACAATTACAATAGGGTTTCAGCATTTCATGCTTGAACCCCTAATAAGAAGAGACGTTTTGGACAGTTATAGCGCCACCTATTGTCCGATCTTCACGAAACTTGGCATGCTTCTTCACCATGTTCTGACACATCTGCTCATCGATTTTTGTGAAGTTTGGGGTTTTCCCTTAGGTTGTATAGGCTTTTGAGTGTTTTTTTGTCCCACCCCTTTCCTAAATGACCCTGTTACAGCCAGGCCAATGCAAAAGTTCAACTTTTTTCCGATAATTATTGATCTAGAGACTCCAGAGAACTGTGCTAGACTGGTCTGGTTCCGATTGGGCCAAAAACCTAGGACTAGTTCGCAAAAGTAGGTTTTTCACTAAATTGCCCATAGAAATTTTTTTTTTTGCTCGGATCGGGATTTGGAGATAGCCATTTTGTCCGTCTGGATCCAGGGATCACAGAGATGCTAAAATTGAGACTCTAGGACAAACCGTCTAGGAGTTATGAGCAATTTAGTAAATTTGGTCATTATAGCGCCACCTATGGGCCAATCGGGGTCATACTTTGATAGGTTCTCCCCAAATTGAGGACTACCATTTGGCCAAGTTTCAAGGTTCCAGCTCTTACGGTTTGGGCTGCCCGATGCGTTTTAGGGCGGAATAATAATAATAATAATAATAAAAATCAGCACAATTACAATAGGGTTTCAGCATTTCATGCTTGAACCCCTAATAATAAAAATCAGCACAATTACAATAGGGTTTCAGCATTTCATGCTTGAACCCCTAATAAGAAGAGACGTTTTGGACAGTTATAGCGCCACCTATTGTCCGATCTTCACGAAACTTGGCATGCTTCTTCACCATGTTCTGACACATCTGCTCATCGATTTTTGTGAAGTTTGGGGTTTTCCCTTAGGTTGTATAGGCTTTTGAGTGTTTTTTTGTCCCACCCCTTTCCTGAATGACCCTGTTACAGCCAGGCCAATGCAAAAGTTCAACTTTTTTTCGATAATTATTGATCTAGAGACTCCAGAGAACTGTGCTAGACTGGTCTGGTTCCGATTGGGCCAAAAACCTAGGACTAGTTTGCAAAAGTAGGTTTTTCACTAAATTGCCCATAGAAATTTTTTTTTTTGCTCGGATCGGGATTTGGAGATAGCCATTTTGTCCGTCTGGATCCAGGGATCACAGTGATGCTAAAATTGAGACTCTAGGACAAACTGTCTAGGAGTTATGAGCAATTTAGTAAATGTGGTCATTGTAGCGCCACCTATGGGCCAATCTGGGTCATACTTTGATAGGTTCTCCCCAAATTGAGGACTACCATTTGGCCAAGTTTCAAGGTTCCAGCTCTTACGGTTTGGGCTGCACGATGCGTTTTAGGGCGGAATAATAATAATAATAATAATAATAATAAAAATCAGCACAATTACAATAGGGTTTCAGCATTTCATGCTTGAACCCCTAATAAGAAGAGACGTTTTGGACAGTTATAGCGCCACCTATTGTCCGATCTTCACGAAACTTGGCATGCTTCTTCACCATGTTCTGACACATCTGCTCATCGATTTTTGTGAAGTTTGGGGTTTTCCCTTAGGTTGTATAGGCTTTTGAGTGTTTTTTTGTCCCACCCCTTTCCTGAATGACCCTGTTACAGCCAGGCCAATGCAAAAGTTCAACTTTTTTTCGATAATTATTGATCTAGAGACTCCAGAGAACTGTGCTAGACTGGTCTGGTTCCGATTGGGCCAAAAACCTAGGACTAGTTTGCAAAAGTAGGTTTTTCACTAAATTGCCCATAGAAATTTTTTTTTTTGCTCGGATCGGGATTTGGAGATAGCCATTTTGTCCGTCTGGATCCAGGGATCACAGTGATGCTAAAATTGAGACTCTAGGACAAACTGTCTAGGAGTTATGAGCAATTTAGTAAATGTGGTCATTGTAGCGCCACCTATGGGCCAATCTGGGTCATACTTTGATAGGTTCTCCCCAAATTGAGGACTACCATTTGGCCAAGTTTCAAGGTTCCAGCTCTTACGGTTTGGGCTGCACGATGCGTTTTAGGGCGGAATAATAATAATAATAATAATAATAATAAAAATCAGCACAATTACAATAGGGTTTCAGCATTTCATGCTTGAACCCCTAATAAGAAGAGACGTTTTGGACAGTTATAGCGCCACCTATTGTCCGATCTTCACGAAACTTGGCATGCTTCTTCACCATGTTCTGACACATCTGCTCATCGATTTTTGTGAAGTTTGGGGTTTTCCCTTAGGTTGTATAGGCTTTTGAGTGTTTTTTTGTCCCACCCCTTTCCTGAATGACCCTGTTACAGCCAGGCCAATGCAAAAGTTCAACTTTTTTTCGATAATTATTGATCTAGAGACTCCAGAGAACTGTGCTAGACTGGTCTGGTTCCGATTGGGCCAAAAACCTAGGACTAGTTTGCAAAAGTAGGTTTTTCACTAAATTGCCCATAGAAATTTTTTTTTTTGCTCGGATCGGGATTTGGAGATAGCCATTTTGTCCGTCTGGATCCAGGGATCACAGTGATGCTAAAATTGAGACTCTAGGACAAACTGTCTAGGAGTTATGAGCAATTTAGTAAATGTGGTCATTGTAGCGCCACCTATGGGCCAATCTGGGTCATACTTTGATAGGTTCTCCCCAAATTGAGGACTACCATTTGGCCAAGTTTCAAGGTTCCAGCTCTTACGGTTTGGGCTGCACGATGCGTTTTAGGGCGGAATAATAATAATAATAATAATAATAATAAAAATCAGCACAATTACAATAGGGTTTCAGCATTTCATGCTTGAACCCCTAATAAGAAGAGACGTTTTGGACAGTTATAGCGCCACCTATTGTCCGATCTTCACGAAACTTGGCATGCTTCTTCACCATGTTCTGACACATCTGCTCATCGATTTTTGTGAAGTTTGGGGTTTTCCCTTAGGTTGTATAGGCTTTTGAGTGTTTTTTTGTCCCACCCCTTTCCTGAATGACCCTGTTACAGCCAGGCCAATGCAAAAGTTCAACTTTTTTTCGATAATTATTGATCTAGAGACTCCAGAGAACTGTGCTAGACTGGTCTGGTTCCGATTGGGCCAAAAACCTAGGACTAGTTTGCAAAAGTAGGTTTTTCACTAAATTGCCCATAGAAATTTTTTTTTTTGCTCGGATCGGGATTTGGAGATAGCCATTTTGTCCGTCTGGATCCAGGGATCACAGTGATGCTAAAATTGAGACTCTAGGACAAACTGTCTAGGAGTTATGAGCAATTTAGTAAATGTGGTCATTGTAGCGCCACCTATGGGCCAATCTGGGTCATACTTTGATAGGTTCTCCCCAAATTGAGGACTACCATTTGGCCAAGTTTCAAGGTTCCAGCTCTTACGGTTTGGGCTGCACGATGCGTTTTAGGGCGGAATAATAATAATAATAATAATAATAATAAAAATCAGCACAATTACAATAGGGTTTCAGCATTTCATGCTTGAACCCCTAATAAGAAGAGACGTTTTGGACAGTTATAGCGCCACCTATTGTCCGATCTTCACGAAACTTGGCATGCTTCTTCACCATGTTCTGACACATCTGCTCATCGATTTTTGTGAAGTTTGGGGTTTTCCCTTAGGTTGTATAGGCTTTTGAGTGTTTTTTTGTCCCACCCCTTTCCTGAATGACCCTGTTACAGCCAGGCCAATGCAAAAGTTCAACTTTTTTTCGATAATTATTGATCTAGAGACTCCAGAGAACTGTGCTAGACTGGTCTGGTTCCGATTGGGCCAAAAACCTAGGACTAGTTTGCAAAAGTAGGTTTTTCACTAAATTGCCCATAGAAATTTTTTTTTTTGCTCGGATCGGGATTTGGAGATAGCCATTTTGTCCGTCTGGATCCAGGGATCACAGTGATGCTAAAATTGAGACTCTAGGACAAACTGTCTAGGAGTTATGAGCAATTTAGTAAATGTGGTCATTGTAGCGCCACCTATGGGCCAATCTGGGTCATACTTTGATAGGTTCTCCCCAAATTGAGGACTACCATTTGGCCAAGTTTCAAGGTTCCAGCTCTTACGGTTTGGGCTGCACGATGCGTTTTAGGGCGGAATAATAATAATAATAATAATAATAATAAAAATCAGCACAATTACAATAGGGTTTCAGCATTTCATGCTTGAACCCCTAATAAGAAGAGACGTTTTGGACAGTTATAGCGCCACCTATTGTCCGATCTTCACGAAACTTGGCATGCTTCTTCACCATGTTCTGACACATCTGCTCATCGATTTTTGTGAAGTTTGGGGTTTTCCCTTAGGTTGTATAGGCTTTTGAGTGTTTTTTTGTCCCACCCCTTTCCTGAATGACCCTGTTACAGCCAGGCCAATGCAAAAGTTCAACTTTTTTTCGATAATTATTGATCTAGAGACTCCAGAGAACTGTGCTAGACTGGTCTGGTTCCGATTGGGCCAAAAACCTAGGACTAGTTTGCAAAAGTAGGTTTTTCACTAAATTGCCCATAGAAATTTTTTTTTTTGCTCGGATCGGGATTTGGAGATAGCCATTTTGTCCGTCTGGATCCAGGGATCACAGTGATGCTAAAATTGAGACTCTAGGACAAACTGTCTAGGAGTTATGAGCAATTTAGTAAATGTGGTCATTGTAGCGCCACCTATGGGCCAATCTGGGTCATACTTTGATAGGTTCTCCCCAAATTGAGGACTACCATTTGGCCAAGTTTCAAGGTTCCAGCTCTTACGGTTTGGGCTGCACGATGCGTTTTAGGGCGGAATAATAATAATAATAATAATAATAATAAAAATCAGCACAATTACAATAGGGTTTCAGCATTTCATGCTTGAACCCCTAATAAGAAGAGACGTTTTGGACAGTTATAGCGCCACCTATTGTCCGATCTTCACGAAACTTGGCATGCTTCTTCACCATGTTCTGACACATCTGCTCATCGATTTTTGTGAAGTTTGGGGTTTTCCCTTAGGTTGTATAGGCTTTTGAGTGTTTTTTTGTCCCACCCCTTTCCTGAATGACCCTGTTACAGCCAGGCCAATGCAAAAGTTCAACTTTTTTTCGATAATTATTGATCTAGAGACTCCAGAGAACTGTGCTAGACTGGTCTGGTTCCGATTGGGCCAAAAACCTAGGACTAGTTTGCAAAAGTAGGTTTTTCACTAAATTGCCCATAGAAATTTTTTTTTTTGCTCGGATCGGGATTTGGAGATAGCCATTTTGTCCGTCTGGATCCAGGGATCACAGTGATGCTAAAATTGAGACTCTAGGACAAACTGTCTAGGAGTTATGAGCAATTTAGTAAATGTGGTCATTGTAGCGCCACCTATGGGCCAATCTGGGTCATACTTTGATAGGTTCTCCCCAAATTGAGGACTACCATTTGGCCAAGTTTCAAGGTTCCAGCTCTTACGGTTTGGGCTGCACGATGCGTTTTAGGGCGGAATAATAATAATAATAATAATAATAATAAAAATCAGCACAATTACAATAGGGTTTCAGCATTTCATGCTTGAACCCCTAATAAGAAGAGACGTTTTGGACAGTTATAGCGCCACCTATTGTCCGATCTTCACGAAACTTGGCATGCTTCTTCACCATGTTCTGACACATCTGCTCATCGATTTTTGTGAAGTTTGGGGTTTTCCCTTAGGTTGTATAGGCTTTTGAGTGTTTTTTTGTCCCACCCCTTTCCTGAATGACCCTGTTACAGCCAGGCCAATGCAAAAGTTCAACTTTTTTTCGATAATTATTGATCTAGAGACTCCAGAGAACTGTGCTAGACTGGTCTGGTTCCGATTGGGCCAAAAACCTAGGACTAGTTTGCAAAAGTAGGTTTTTCACTAAATTGCCCATAGAAATTTTTTTTTTTGCTCGGATCGGGATTTGGAGATAGCCATTTTGTCCGTCTGGATCCAGGGATCACAGTGATGCTAAAATTGAGACTCTAGGACAAACTGTCTAGGAGTTATGAGCAATTTAGTAAATGTGGTCATTGTAGCGCCACCTATGGGCCAATCTGGGTCATACTTTGATAGGTTCTCCCCAAATTGAGGACTACCATTTGGCCAAGTTTCAAGGTTCCAGCTCTTACGGTTTGGGCTGCACGATGCGTTTTAGGGCGGAATAATAATAATAATAATAATAATAATAAAAATCAGCACAATTACAATAGGGTTTCAGCATTTCATGCTTGAACCCCTAATAAGAAGAGACGTTTTGGACAGTTATAGCGCCACCTATTGTCCGATCTTCACGAAACTTGGCATGCTTCTTCACCATGTTCTGACACATCTGCTCATCGATTTTTGTGAAGTTTGGGGTTTTCCCTTAGGTTGTATAGGCTTTTGAGTGTTTTTTTGTCCCACCCCTTTCCTGAATGACCCTGTTACAGCCAGGCCAATGCAAAAGTTCAACTTTTTTTCGATAATTATTGATCTAGAGACTCCAGAGAACTGTGCTAGACTGGTCTGGTTCCGATTGGGCCAAAAACCTAGGACTAGTTTGCAAAAGTAGGTTTTTCACTAAATTGCCCATAGAAATTTTTTTTTTTGCTCGGATCGGGATTTGGAGATAGCCATTTTGTCCGTCTGGATCCAGGGATCACAGTGATGCTAAAATTGAGACTCTAGGACAAACTGTCTAGGAGTTATGAGCAATTTAGTAAATGTGGTCATTGTAGCGCCACCTATGGGCCAATCTGGGTCATACTTTGATAGGTTCTCCCCAAATTGAGGACTACCATTTGGCCAAGTTTCAAGGTTCCAGCTCTTACGGTTTGGGCTGCACGATGCGTTTTAGGGCGGAATAATAATAATAATAATAATAATAATAAAAATCAGCACAATTACAATAGGGTTTCAGCATTTCATGCTTGAACCCCTAATAAGAAGAGACGTTTTGGACAGTTATAGCGCCACCTATTGTCCGATCTTCACGAAACTTGGCATGCTTCTTCACCATGTTCTGACACATCTGCTCATCGATTTTTGTGAAGTTTGGGGTTTTCCCTTAGGTTGTATAGGCTTTTGAGTGTTTTTTTGTCCCACCCCTTTCCTGAATGACCCTGTTACAGCCAGGCCAATGCAAAAGTTCAACTTTTTTTCGATAATTATTGATCTAGAGACTCCAGAGAACTGTGCTAGACTGGTCTGGTTCCGATTGGGCCAAAAACCTAGGACTAGTTTGCAAAAGTAGGTTTTTCACTAAATTGCCCATAGAAATTTTTTTTTTTGCTCGGATCGGGATTTGGAGATAGCCATTTTGTCCGTCTGGATCCAGGGATCACAGTGATGCTAAAATTGAGACTCTAGGACAAACTGTCTAGGAGTTATGAGCAATTTAGTAAATGTGGTCATTGTAGCGCCACCTATGGGCCAATCTGGGTCATACTTTGATAGGTTCTCCCCAAATTGAGGACTACCATTTGGCCAAGTTTCAAGGTTCCAGCTCTTACGGTTTGGGCTGCACGATGCGTTTTAGGGCGGAATAATAATAATAATAATAATAATAATAAAAATCAGCACAATTACAATAGGGTTTCAGCATTTCATGCTTGAACCCCTAATAAGAAGAGACGTTTTGGACAGTTATAGCGCCACCTATTGTCCGATCTTCACGAAACTTGGCATGCTTCTTCACCATGTTCTGACACATCTGCTCATCGATTTTTGTGAAGTTTGGGGTTTTCCCTTAGGTTGTATAGGCTTTTGAGTGTTTTTTTGTCCCACCCCTTTCCTGAATGACCCTGTTACAGCCAGGCCAATGCAAAAGTTCAACTTTTTTTCGATAATTATTGATCTAGAGACTCCAGAGAACTGTGCTAGACTGGTCTGGTTCCGATTGGGCCAAAAACCTAGGACTAGTTTGCAAAAGTAGGTTTTTCACTAAATTGCCCATAGAAATTTTTTTTTTTGCTCGGATCGGGATTTGGAGATAGCCATTTTGTCCGTCTGGATCCAGGGATCACAGTGATGCTAAAATTGAGACTCTAGGACAAACTGTCTAGGAGTTATGAGCAATTTAGTAAATGTGGTCATTGTAGCGCCACCTATGGGCCAATCTGGGTCATACTTTGATAGGTTCTCCCCAAATTGAGGACTACCATTTGGCCAAGTTTCAAGGTTCCAGCTCTTACGGTTTGGGCTGCACGATGCGTTTTAGGGCGGAATAATAATAATAATAATAATAATAATAAAAATCAGCACAATTACAATAGGGTTTCAGCATTTCATGCTTGAACCCCTAATAAGAAGAGACGTTTTGGACAGTTATAGCGCCACCTATTGTCCGATCTTCACGAAACTTGGCATGCTTCTTCACCATGTTCTGACACATCTGCTCATCGATTTTTGTGAAGTTTGGGGTTTTCCCTTAGGTTGTATAGGCTTTTGAGTGTTTTTTTGTCCCACCCCTTTCCTGAATGACCCTGTTACAGCCAGGCCAATGCAAAAGTTCAACTTTTTTTCGATAATTATTGATCTAGAGACTCCAGAGAACTGTGCTAGACTGGTCTGGTTCCGATTGGGCCAAAAACCTAGGACTAGTTTGCAAAAGTAGGTTTTTCACTAAATTGCCCATAGAAATTTTTTTTTTTGCTCGGATCGGGATTTGGAGATAGCCATTTTGTCCGTCTGGATCCAGGGATCACAGTGATGCTAAAATTGAGACTCTAGGACAAACTGTCTAGGAGTTATGAGCAATTTAGTAAATGTGGTCATTGTAGCGCCACCTATGGGCCAATCTGGGTCATACTTTGATAGGTTCTCCCCAAATTGAGGACTACCATTTGGCCAAGTTTCAAGGTTCCAGCTCTTACGGTTTGGGCTGCACGATGCGTTTTAGGGCGGAATAATAATAATAATAATAATAATAATAAAAATCAGCACAATTACAATAGGGTTTCAGCATTTCATGCTTGAACCCCTAATAAGAAGAGACGTTTTGGACAGTTATAGCGCCACCTATTGTCCGATCTTCACGAAACTTGGCATGCTTCTTCACCATGTTCTGACACATCTGCTCATCGATTTTTGTGAAGTTTGGGGTTTTCCCTTAGGTTGTATAGGCTTTTGAGTGTTTTTTTGTCCCACCCCTTTCCTGAATGACCCTGTTACAGCCAGGCCAATGCAAAAGTTCAACTTTTTTTCGATAATTATTGATCTAGAGACTCCAGAGAACTGTGCTAGACTGGTCTGGTTCCGATTGGGCCAAAAACCTAGGACTAGTTTGCAAAAGTAGGTTTTTCACTAAATTGCCCATAGAAATTTTTTTTTTTGCTCGGATCGGGATTTGGAGATAGCCATTTTGTCCGTCTGGATCCAGGGATCACAGTGATGCTAAAATTGAGACTCTAGGACAAACTGTCTAGGAGTTATGAGCAATTTAGTAAATGTGGTCATTGTAGCGCCACCTATGGGCCAATCTGGGTCATACTTTGATAGGTTCTCCCCAAATTGAGGACTACCATTTGGCCAAGTTTCAAGGTTCCAGCTCTTACGGTTTGGGCTGCACGATGCGTTTTAGGGCGGAATAATAATAATAATAATAATAATAATATCAGCACAATTACAATAGGGTTTCAGCATTTCATGCTTGAACCCCTAATAAGAAGAGACGTTTTGGACAGTTATAGCGCCACCTATTGTCCGATCTTCACGAAACTTGGCATGCTTCTTCACCATGTTCTGACACATCTGCTCATCGATTTTTGTGAAGTTTGGGGTTTTCCCTTAGGTTGTATAGGCTTTTGAGTGTTTTTTTGTCCCACCCCTTTCCTGAATGACCCTGTTACAGCCAGGCCAATGCAAAAGTTCAACTTTTTTTCGATAATTATTGATCTAGAGACTCCAGAGAACTGTGCTAGACTGGTCTGGTTCCGATTGGGCCAAAAACCTAGGACTAGTTTGCAAAAGTAGGTTTTTCACTAAATTGCCCATAGAAATTTTTTTTTTTGCTCGGATCGGGATTTGGAGATAGCCATTTTGTCCGTCTGGATCCAGGGATCACAGTGATGCTAAAATTGAGACTCTAGGACAAACTGTCTAGGAGTTATGAGCAATTTAGTAAATGTGGTCATTGTAGCGCCACCTATGGGCCAATCTGGGTCATACTTTGATAGGTTCTCCCCAAATTGAGGACTACCATTTGGCCAAGTTTCAAGGTTCCAGCTCTTACGGTTTGGGCTGCACGATGCGTTTTAGGGCGGAATAATAATAATAATAATAATAATAATAAAAATCAGCACAATTACAATAGGGTTTCAGCATTTCATGCTTGAACCCCTAATAATAAAAATCAGCACAATTACAATAGGGTTTCAGCACTTCGTGCTTGAACCCCTAAAAATCAGGACGATTACAATAGGTTTCAGCACTTCGTGCTTGAACCCCTAATAATAATAAAAATCAGCACAATTACAATAGGGTTTCAGCACTTCGTGCTTGAACCCCTAATAAAAATCAGCACAATTACAATAGGGTTTCAGCATTTCATGCTTGAACCCCTAATAAGAAGAGACGTTTTGGACAGTTATAGCGCCACCTATTGTCCGATCTTCACGAAACTTGGCATGCTTCTTCACCATGTTCTGACACATCTGCTCATCGATTTTTGTGAAGTTTGGGGTTTTCCCTTAGGTTGTATAGGCTTTTGAGTGTTTTTTTGTCCCACACCTTTCCTGAATGACCCTGTTACAGCCAGGCCAATGCAAAAGTTCAACTTTTTTTCGATAATTATTGATCTAGAGACTCCAGAGAACTGTGCTAGACTGGTCTGGTTCCGATTGGGCCAAAAACCTAGGACTAGTTTGCAAAAGTAGGTTTTTCACTAAATTGCCCATAGAAATTTTTTTTGGAGATAGCCATTTTGTCCGTCTGGATCCAGGGATCACAGTGATGCTAAAATTGAGACTCTAGGACAAACTGTCTAGGAGTTATGAGCAATTTAGTAAATGTGGTCATTATAGCGCCACCTATGGGCCAATCGGGGTCATATTTTGATAGGTTCTCCCCAAATTGAGGACTACCATTTGGCCAAGTTTCAAGGTTCCAGCTCTTACGGTTTGGGCTGCACGATGCGTTTTAGGGCGGAATAATAATAATAATAATAATAATAATTAAAGCTGCAAGCAGCATTTATCGGGGTTCAAGCATTTAAGGCCTTTAAGGCCTTTAAGCTCACAAGCATCAAAAGACATTAAGTTTTATTTAGCAAGCATTTAACAACTGTCATCATAGATGAAAAAGTCAATTTACAGCCAATACAGGCAGTTTACCATAGGAAATATATGGTTTTAAAGCGTTTTTACAGTTATAGCACCTTTTTCTAGCAGTTATAGCAGTCTTCTTACAGTCTTGCCTGATCTCCACCACTTTTATTAGTAGTACTCAAAGTGTGCCCATATATATGTGTCAAATTTGTTGTAAATATGTAATTTTGATAAGGAGTTTAGACAATTATATTCAGTGGCGTAACGAGCCAACACCGGGCCCTTAAGTAGGATTATCAAGGCGGGCCCCTTGATGACGCAATTGATGATATTGATGACGCAATGTCTGCAAGTAGGCTACCATGAATAGGGCAGGATATGATCATACACAGCATATAAGAGATGAGATGACTAACAAAATCAGGAGTAGCCTCACCAAAAACAAAAAAAACAAAAAAACAAAAAAACAAAAAAAAACATGGTGTCAGCGCACGATAACACATTGTTAGGCCTAGGTCCAAATACATAAAAAAGATGCTCTCTTACATTATAGCGGGATTTTCCGGGCTTTCCTATGTGCAACTGCAAAGTTGTCGATTAGATCAGGATTGTGCGCATGGGCATTCTCAATTGACCCTTCGCAGGGAGTTTAAATGACAGGCGATCTGACTAATCATAATCCGCCATTTTGTCCAACAAAGCAGTCAGGAGAGTTAGTAGATTAACATTGGAGGATTTCAATTTGAAAAACAAAGTGTACTGACGTCTTAGCACTTTAAAACAACATTCCTTATATGTTCATTTATGTTTATTTTAATGCTATAAATTAACTAGAAGGAAGAGATGATCGGTTCACGAGCAGCTTTAACTGAGCCTCGAGTCTACAGCGATCTGTCAGACACATTAAAGAGTCACAAAATGGTATTTATTGTTTAAATGTCTCTAAAAATGACTACATTTGAAAGGTGAGACTTTGTTTCATATCAAAAGTACTTGTCTGTCAGCGCGCAGTCTCCTCTCTGATCCGCAATGTATTTTTCACTGCGTGAGAACTTGGTGTGGTGTGAGAGTGGCGTCGCTTGTCAGACATAGCAACAGTAACTAAAGTGGGCGGGTCTTTGCAAGCGGTCATTGACAGTATAGAGCTTGTAAGTCCCTTCCGCTAACCCCACTGGACCTCTAGGTTGAAAAATCGTCAATGCAAGTGAATGTGAGAAAATAATTATTTTCTGGTCTCGTTTGAATTTTGCCATGAATGTGAACATATGTTGTCTGTGAATTTTTAATATAATTTTTCGTGTGAAGAATGCCACAATTTAGCGGGTAGAAGTTTGATACGGTTAGACTTTGTGTGAGAGCACTTTGTGGACTACAACTAGTTTTTACATCAGACGGGAATCTGAAGAAAGAACAGCCCATTTGGTTTGAATGGTGACATTTGGGTACAAAACACACAGGCATCTCGATCTGTCTCCATAGATTATCGCAGCATGAGCACCGTGATTTGACAAGTGGAAGGAAAAATGTGTTATCGGGTGACGTCACATAGGCGACATGTAGTCTTTCTCATTATGTCTTTTCCACAACTGCTAGCCAAAGAATCATACAAGATACTGTCAAACTCGTAACATGAAAAATGATATAAAAAATTCACAGACAACGTATGTTCACATTCATGGCACAATTCAAACTGGACCGGAAAAGAATTATTTTCTCACATTCACTTGCATTGACGATTTTTCAACCTAGAGGTCCAGTGGGGTTTTACGGATGGGCGGGACTTACTAGCTCTATGGACAGGGATTCGCCAGTCCCAATTCAAAACAAATTTCATCACAATCCATCAATTGTTCGTTTCAAACATGTGAGAGCATCAAACTGATCCATGGGTGAAATTGATTGGATTTAATTATTTTTTTTGTCAGTCCCTATCATAATTTTAACATTTTGGTGTTATTTTTTAGCTTTTTTTTTTTTTTTTGTCTCGATCGGACTAACGGCTTTGAAGATAACCACAATTTTTTAAAGCTCTAAATGACACTTACAAAAACCATAAGGCGAAACCAAGGGGCAACATTCTCATCTGAAAAATGAAGCCTACCCGGAAGTGCGAAAAACTGCAATACATCGAAAATCCGCTAGGGGAAGGTCCCAAAAGGGAGCAAATGTCCATAGCCCCCATGTTAAAATGTCCGTTTTCACAGCATAAATTCATGTTTTTACAGGTTGGTCCCATGGACTTTTATTGTATTTTTTGATAGGTTCCGAGTGCCTGACAACGGCGAGGGTAGTGAATTTTTTTCTAACTCGTTAGTTTAGATAGTATTTAGATATAAAATGTATGACAAATAAGGGCGTGGTTAACTTTGATTGACAGCTTGATTGACAGCTTAGGCTGCGCCAAGGAGAATGACAACATAAGAAGCGCCATTTTTTAACACAGTTGAAATATAATACTACTGTTTCTGTATCATGAAATGTAGTTTTAAGAGTTTTTCAGGCGAGAATGTAGTTATTTAAAGCTAAAATCTGTGGTTTATTTAAAGATTTATGAAAATTTTATCCAGTTGTGAGATCCAGCGATGATGACCGGGCGCTCGGCGCATGTACCCTGCCTGGACCAGCTTTTCCTCGGCTAGTCGTTCGCCGCTGACCCTGGGGTCTCTGTAGTGGTTAAACATGAGTTATAATTTGTCTTGTCTATATCTAACGGGCGATTTTTGGTTTTGTGAAACTATAATTTGTTCCCTGGCCAATCGTTTTTGCTGAGGGGAAGTTTCCTAACTTTATAAGCTATTTAACTTTACTGTTGTATTGTTAGACTAGATCGAGCGCTGACTTTGTGTGTTTGACTGAATTGTTTGCTTTATTTGTATAGCTTCTTATACCTTTTACTTATACTTTTATAATGGCTAATATTGATACAACTGAAATTTAACAAAAAGAGACTGGGTTGAGTTTTGTCATTTTAAATTTTAACACAACGAAGATGATCTATATGTTGTTTACTGCAAAATCTGTTGTTTAGTACAAATGCACATATTGCCTGGACCATATTAAAATGTTTAATATTTTTATATTATATTTAAAACAAAAAAGAGGCAGGTTTGTGTTTTATATTTTGTTTTTTTTATAAATAGGCAAACTATGTGCAGTGAATATAATCAATACGCGTTGCCTGAACCACATTTGTGTGGCTATAATATTAAGATTTCTTTAAATGAAAACGAAAAGAGTTAGTATGGTGTTTTATAACATATTTTGTTGCCTAAAATATACACAGAGATAACCGGAGTAGCAGAGCGAGCTGAGTGACGCGCGCTGCGTCAGAAGGTGGGCGGGGTTAGGATTTCCCAAGATTTTCCAAGATGGCGCCGCCCATACCCCCCATAAACGGCTTCAAAACCGTTCTGCAGAAAGTCTATGGGTGACGTCACAGACGCTTTGTCCATATTTTTTACAGTCTATGGGCGAAACCTGTCATGTTTGGTATTGTTGGACTCGGCAAGGATTCAGGTGTCTTAGGAGGTCACTCCTGTGAAAAAACACTGGCTTGAAACTTCTAAGGCTCCTTCAAGGCATTGTGCCAATGACTTATACTGAGTTTTTTGAGATACACCAATGTTCTCATAGACTATCATGGCACCCTGGACAAAGACACTGCGTGCCAATTTTCAGTAGACTAACAGTTGGGTGCGCTTATAGCGATTTTCATGATTTTTTTCACTGTTATAGCGCCACCAAGTGGCCAATTGTCACGATTTTTTTCATGTCAACTCAGATTGAGCTTATGATCATGTGTCCCAAGTTTAGCGAAAATATCTCTTTCCGCTCACAAGTTATAACCATTTTATAGTGCCACCAAGTGGCCAATTGTCATGATTTTTTTTCACGTGACCTCAGAATGAGCTCATGAACATGTGTCCCAAGTTTTGCGAAAATATCTCTTTCCGTTCACAAGTTATAACCGTTTTATAGTGCCACCAAGTGGACAATTGTTGCGATTTTTTTCAAGTGATCTCAGATTGAGCTCAGGAAGATGTATCCACAGTTTAGCAAAAAAATCTCTTTCTGTTCACAATTTATAACCGTTTTAGTAAAAGTGGCCCTGGTGCCATCAAATATTTTGGTTCCAGTTATCGACCGTTAATTGAAATTTTGAATTTTTTGGATGATTACTGATTGTCAGACTCCAGAGAATATTCTTGCAGTGGTTTGGTTCCGATCGGGCAAAAAACCTAGGAGAAGTTCGCAAAAATAGGTTTTTCAAAAAAATGCGATTTACTCAAAATTGGCGCCGAAGGGCGAGCAAATCGGAGATAGCCATTTTGTCCGCCTCGAGCCAAGGATTCCAACGCTATAAGACACTTGATCCTGGGACAAACGGTCTAAGAGTTATGAGCGATTTTGAACTTTTGTTTGCTGGTGCGCCACCTATGGGCCAATCGGGGTCATACTCTGATAGGTTGTCCCCAAATTGAGGCCTACCATCTGGCCAGGTTTCAAGTCTCTAGGCCTTACGGTTTGTCCTGCACGATGCGTTTTACAAATCCTTACAATTACAATAGGGTTTCAGCATTTCATGCTTGAACCCCTAATAAGAATGAAGGCTTTTTGCCAGTTATAGCGCCACCTATGGTCCGATCTCCATGAAACTCTGCATGCTTCCTCACCATGTTCTGACACATATGCTCATCAATTTTTGTGAAGTTCTGAGTTTTCCTTTGGGATTTATAGGCTTTTGAGTGTATTTTGCCACGCCCCTTTTCTAAATGACCCTGTTACAGCCACCCAAATGGCAAAGTTCAACTTTTTTTTGATAATTATTGATCTAGAGAGTCCAGAGAATTGTCCTAGACTGGTTTGGTTCCGATCGGGCAAAAAACCAGGGACTAGTTCGCAAAAGTAGGTTTTGGACAAAATCCAACATAGCAGAAAATTTTCCCTGCCTACATCCAAATCGGAGATAGCCATTTTGTCCGCCTCGAGCCAAGGATTCCAACGATAGAAGACACTTGATCCTGGGACAAACGGTCTAAGAGTTATGAGCGATTTTGAACTTTTGGTTGCTGTAGCGCCACCTATGGGCCAATCGGGGTCATACTCTGATAGGTTGTCCCCAAATTGAGGCCTACCATCTGGCCAGGTTTCAAGTCTCTAGGCCTTACGGTTTGTCCTGCACGATGCGTTTTACAAATCCTTACAATTACAATAGGGTTTCAGCATTTCATGCTTGAACCCCTAATAAGAATGAAGGCTTTTTGCCAGTTATAGCGCCACCTATGGTCCGATCTCCATGAAACTCTGCATGCTTCCTCACCATGTTCTGACACATATGCTCATCAATTTTTGTGAAGTTCTGAGTTTTCCTTTGGGATTTATAGGCTTTTGAGTGTATTTTGCCACGCCCCTTTTCTAAATGACCCTGTTACAGCCACCCAAATGGCAAAGTTCAACTTTTTTTTGATAATTATTGATCTAGAGAGTCCAGAGAATTGTCCTAGACTGGTTTGGTTCCGATCGGGCAAAAAACCAGGGACTAGTTTGCAAAAGTAGGTTTTGGACAAAATCCAACATAGCAGAAAATTTTCCCTGCCTACATCCAAATCGGAGATAGCCATTTTGTCCGCCTCGAGCCAAGGATTCCAACGCTATAAGACACTTGATCCTGGGACAAACGGTCTAAGAGTTATGAGCGATTTTGAACTTTTGTTTGCTGGTGCGCCACCTATGGGCCAATCGGGGTCATACTCTGATAGGTTGTCCCCAAATTGAGGCCTACCATCTGGCCAGGTTTCAAGTCTCTAGGCCTTACGGTTTGTCCTGCACGATGCGTTTTACAAATCCTTACAATTACAATAGGGTTTCAGCATTTCATGCTTGAACCCCTAATAAGAATGAAGGCTTTTTGCCAGTTATAGCGCCACCTATGGTCCGATCTCCATGAAACTCTGCATGCTTCCTCACCATGTTCTGACACATATGCTCATCAATTTTTGTGAAGTTCTGAGTTTTCCTTTGGGATTTATAGGCTTTTGAGTGTATTTTGCCACGCCCCTTTTCTAAATGACCCTGTTACAGCCACCCAAATGGCAAAGTTCAACTTTTTTTTGATAATTATTGATCTAGAGAGTCCAGAGAATTGTCCTAGACTGGTTTGGTTCCGATCGGGCAAAAAACCAGGGACTAGTTCGCAAAAGTAGGTTTTGGACAAAATCCAACATAGCAGAAAATTTTCCCTGCCTACATCCAAATCGGAGATAGCCATTTTGTCCGCCTCGAGCCAAGGATTCCAACGATAGAAGACACTTGATCCTGGGACAAACGGTCTAAGAGTTATGAGCGATTTTGAACTTTTGGTTGCTGTAGCGCCACCTATGGGCCAATCGGGGTCATACTCTGATAGGTTGTCCCCAAATTGAGGCCTACCATCTGGCCAGGTTTCAAGTCTCTAGGCCTTACGGTTTGTCCTGCACGATGCGTTTTACAAATCCTTACAATTACAATAGGGTTTCAGCATTTCATGCTTGAACCCCTAATAATAATAAAAATCAGTACAATTACAATAGGGTTTCAGCACTTCGTGCTTGAACCCCTAATTAAAGCTGCAAGCAGCATTTATCGGGGTTCAAGCATTTAAGGCCTTTAAGCACATAAGCATTTAAGACATTACGTTTTATTTAACAAGCTTTTAACCACTGAAATTATAGATGGAAAAATCCATTTACAGCCAATATAGGCAATTTACCATAGGAAATATGTAGTTTTCAAACCTTTTTGCCAGTTATAGCGCCATCTATGGTCCGATCTACATGAAATTTTGCATGCTTGTTTAGAATGTTATGGCACATATGCTCACCCATTTTCGTGAAGTTCTGAGTTTTCGTTTAGGATTTATAGGCTTCTGAGTGCATTTTGCCACGCCCATTTTCTTTATGACCCAATTATACCCATGCGAAAAATGCAAAAGTTCAACTTTTTTTCGATAATTATTGATCTAGAGAGTCCAGAGAATTGTCCTAGACTGGTCTGGTTCTGATCGGGCGAAAAACCAGGGACTAGTTCGCAAAAGTAGGTTTTTAACATATTCATGAATATTTAATGAACAGTTTGATTGACAGTGATGGTTCTTGAGGCAAAGTTGTTCAGCATGAGCAGATCTATCAGATGATATGCATTTTGTGATGATAAGTGTAACACCACGTGATTACAGAGCCTTAAAACTCGTTAGCGCCAACTAGTGGCCGATTTCTTTCAAAATTCTTACAGACCTCTAGGGGCTTGAGCCGAACATGCCCATCGAGTTTCGCTCCGATCGGACTTCGTTAACGGTGCTCAAACCTCATTGGCCAATGGCGGCCATGTTTTTCGAGATACGCCAATATCCTTTTAGACATACATGGCCCCTTGGGCCAAGACACTGCATACCAAATTTCAAGTCATTCGGAAAAACGGTCAGTTGTCTATATGTTTTTATTTGTTTTATAGCGCCACCATGTGGCCAATCGACGCAATTTTTTTACTGTGACCTCAGATTGACCTCTTACACATGTGTACCACGTTTGGTGAAGTTTACTTAATTACTTCTTGAGTTATAGCCATTTTAGTAAAATAGGCTCCTCCCACAACGTTAATTTTGCACCCCCTAGCGACCGTTAATCGAAATTTCAACTTTTTTTCGATAATTATTGATCTTCAGACTCCAGAGAACAATTCCGCACTGGTTTGGTTGCGATCGGGCGAAAAACCAGGGAATAGTTTGCAAAAGTAGGTTTTTGACAAAATTCAAAATGGCGAAAAATCTTTCATGGCGGAAATGAAATCGGAGATATACGTTTTTTTCTTCAGGAGCTCTGGATTTCAATGATATAAGACACTTGAAGCTACGCCTTACGGTCTGGGAGTTCTGAGCAGTTTTGCGCTTTTGATTGCTATAGCGCCACCTATGGGCCGATTGGGCTGAGTCCGTGTATCTGAGTAGCGAGCAATAGTACTACCATCTGGCAAAGTTTCAAGTCTCTAGGTCTTACGGTTTGGGCTGCACGATGCGTTTTATGGCGGAAAAATAATAATAATAAAAATCAGGACGATTACAATAGGGTTTCAGCACTTCGTGCTTGAACCCCTAAAAATCAGCACAATTACAATAGGGTTTCAGCATTTCATATGTTCATAAACCCCTAATGTTCTGACACATCTGCTCATCGATTTTTGTGAAGTTTGGGGTTTTCCCTTAGGTTGTATAGGCTTTTGAGTGTTTTTTTGTCCCACACCTTTCCTGAATGACCCTGTTACAGCCAGGCCAATGCAAAAGTTCAACTTTTTTTCGATAATTATTGATCTAGAGACTCCAGAGAACTGTGCTAGACTGGTCTGGTTCCGATTGGGCCAAAAACCTAGGACTAGTTTGCAAAAGTAGGTTTTTCACTAAATTGCCCATAGAAATTTTTTTTTGCTCGGATCGGGATTTGGAGATAGCCATTTTGTCCGTCTGGATCCAGGGATCACAGTGATGCTAAAATTGAGACTCTAGGACAAACTGTCTAGGAGTTATGAGCAATTTAGTAAATGTGGTCATTGTAGCGCCACCTATGGGCCAATCTGGGTCATACTTTGATAGGTTCTCCCCAAATTGAGGACTACCATTTGGCCAAGTTTCAAGGTTCCAGCTCTTACAGTTTGGGCTGCACGATGCGTTTTAGGGCGGAATAATAATAATAATAATAATAATAATTAAAGCTGCAAGCAGCATTTATCGGGGTTCAAGCATTTAAGGCCTTTAAGGCATTTAAGCATTCAAGACATTAAGATTTATTTAGAAAGCTTTTAACCACTGAAATAATAGATTGAAAAGTCCATTTACAGCCAATACAGGCAATTTACCATTGCTTTTTAACAGTTATAGCGCCAACTATCATCCGATCTACATACAATTTTGCATGCTTATTTAGAATGTTATGGCACATATGCTCACCAATTTTCGTGATGTTCTGAGTTTTTGTTTAGGATTTATAGGCTTTTGTTTGCATTTTGCCACGCCCATTTTCTTTATGACCCAATTATACCCATGCGAAAAATGCAAAAGTTCAACTTTTTTTGATAATTATTGATCTAAAGAGTCCAGAGAATTGTCCTAGACTCGTTTGGTTCCGATCGGGCAAAAAACCAGGGACTAGTTCGCAAAAGTAGGTTTTTAACATATTCGTGAATAATTAATAAACTGTTTGATTGACAGCAATGGTTCTAGAGGCAAAGTTGTTCAGCATGAGCAGGTCTATCAAATGATATGCATTTTGTGATGATAAGTGTAACACCACGTGATTACAGAGCCATAAAACTCGTTAGCGCCAACTAGTGGCCGATTTCTTTCAAAATTCTTACAGACCTCTAGGGCCATGAGTCGAACATGCCCACCGAGTTTTGTTCCGATCGGCCTCCGTTAACCTTGTCTAATAGGTGCTCAAACTTCATTGGCCGATGGCGGCCATGTTTTTTGAGATACACCAATGTCCTCATAGATATACATGACAGCTTGGACCAAGACACTGCATACCAATTTTCAAGTCAATCGGACTAACGGTCAGGTGGTTACAGCCTGATTTATGTTTTTTTCATGTTATAGCGCCACCATGTGGCCAATCGCCGCAATCTTTTTACTATGACCTCAGATTGACCTCTTACACAGGTGTACCGAGTTTGGTGAATATACCTCATTTACTTCTGGAGTTATAGCCATTTTAGTAAAATAGGCTCCGCCTTCTTCAAACATTTTGGCGCCCCTTAGCGACCGTCAATCGAAATTTCAACTTTTTTTCGATAATTATTGATATTCTGACTCCAGAGAACATTTCTGCACTGGTTTGGTTCCGATCGGACACAAAACCAGGGACTAGTTCGCAAAAGTAGGTTTTGGACATAATTCAAAATGGCGGAAAATTTGCATACCGGAAATGAAATCCTTGAGGCCTTTTTTGTTCGGCTTGACCCAAGGATTCCAATGATATAAGACACTTGAGTCTGTGACAAACGGTTAATGAGATTTAAGCAAAAATATGATTTTTTTTTGTTTTTTGCACTGTAGCGCCACCTATGGGCCAATCGGGGTCATATTTTGATAACCTCTCCTCGATTTTTGTACTACCATCTGGCAAAGTTTCAAGTCTCTAGCACTTACGGTTTGGGCTGCACGATGCGTTTTACGGCAGAAGAAAAATAATAATAATTAAAGCTGCAAGCAGCATTTATCGGGGTTCAAGCAGTTAAAACCTTTTAGGCATTTAAGCACAAAAGCATCAAAAGTTATTAAGATTTATTTAGCAAGCATGTAACCACGGACATAATAGATGGAAAAGACCATTTACAGCCAATACAGGCAATTTGCCATGGGATATATATGGTTTTAAAGCTTTTTAACAGTTATAGCGCCACCTATGGTCCGATCTCCATAAAATGTTTACTGTGACCTCAAATTGAACCCATACACATGTGTACTGAGTTTGGTGAAGATATCTCATTTACTTCTTGAGTTATAGCCATTTGAGTAAAATAGGCTCCTCCCACAACGATTTGCCACATTCTAGAATTATTTAATATGATTCTAGCATGATTTACTATCATATACTATGTTCCAGAATGATTTATTAGGATTCTAGCATGATTTACCTTGATACACCTCATTTCAGTATTATTTACTATGATTTACAATGTTTCTAGCATGATTAACCACATTACTAGCAATTATGTCAAGTGTCAGTGCAAATGAGGTGATGAACACTGACAAAATATTATTGTGTTATAATAGTTAGTTATATACGTGATTTTTAGTGTGTGTCCAAGTATGAATGCAAAAGCACATGTAAAATATTTCATTATTAAGTAGAATGGCCAGCAGAGGGCACTAGAAGACCACTTATTGGCTCACTTTCACTTTAAACCAGTTTTCTGCACTAAAGCAAACCAGTTTTTCCATGTTAACTCAATGCATGCTTACACACACACACACACACACACACACACACACACACACACACACACACACACACACACACACACACACACACACACACACACATACACACACAGCATAGTTAACCATGGTTTACCATGATATACCACGTTCTAGTATTATTTACCAGGAGATAAACGACAATCTAGTATTATTTACTTTGATTTACCATGTTTCTAGCCTGATTTATCACATTACTAGCAATTATTTGAAGTGTCAGTGCAAATAAAGTGATTAACACTGACAAAATATGATTGTGTTATAATAGTTATTGCTATATAAGTGATTTTTTTAGTGTGTATTCAAGTATGAATGCAAGCACATGTTGAAATATTTCATTAATAAGTAGAATGGCCAGCAGAGGGCAGTAGAAGACCACTTATTGGCTCACTTTCACTTTAAACCAGTTTTCTGCACTAAAGCAAACCAGTTTATCCATGTTAACTCAATGCATGCTTACACACACACACACACACACACACACACACACACACACACACACACACACACACAGCATAGTTAACCATGATTTACCATGATTTACCACATTACTAGCAATTATTTGAAGTGTCAGTGCAAATAAAGTGATTAACACTGACAAAATATGATTGTGTTATAATAGTTATTGCTATATAAGTGATTTTTAGTGTGTATTCAAGTTTAAATGCAAGCACATGTGGAAAAATTTAATTAATAAGTAGAATGGCCAGCAGAGGGCAGTAGAAGACCACTTATTGGCTCACTTTCACTTTAAACCTCATGATTTTGACAAGTTTTCTGCACTAAAGCAAACCAGTGTTTCCATGTTAACTCAATAATGCATACTTGCTACATATGCTACACACAATAATGCTACACACACACACACACACACACACACACACACACACACACAAATGTTTCAGTGATATTGGTGTCACATTCACCTTCATCACATTCACCTTCTGTCTTCATCACATTCACCATCTGTCGACATCACCTGCACCTGCTCCTCATCACCCTCCTCATCATCACCTGCTCCTCATCATCATAACCGTCACCTGTTGTCCTTGTCTTGATCTGTGTATTTAAGTTCCCCTCTCATCCATTATCATTGTCGGTTATTGTTTGTGCACTAGCACTCTGTTATGTTTGTTTTCATGTTGGAAAATAAAACCTTTGTTATATTTGTACCACACACACACACACACACACACACACACACACACACACCATCATTTATCATGATTTACCATGGCTGATACCAATACCAATATGAGAAAATGACTATTTTAAACAGCAGGGGGCAGTAAAATACCACTTATTGGCTTAACATGCCATTAATTCATATCATTTTCACCTTTTTAACTGTTATAGAGGCAAATTTTGTCCGATCTGTCTGAAAATTTTCATGCTTGTTCAGGGTGATATTTCACATGTTCTGACTTGTTTTTAAGAAGGTCTGAGCATTGATTAAAGAGATATAGGCTTTCGGGGACACTTGGTAAAGGCCAGATTTTGAAGTGAACCTATTATAGCTATCCAAATGAAGTAGTTCAACTTTTTCTGACAATTATTGATCTAGTGAGTCCAGAGAATTGTATTGCACTAGTTTTGAACATTATGATATGAAAATTATATGATCAGAGATGGAAAAGACCATTTACAGCCAATACAGGCAGTTTACCATAGGAAATATATGATTTTAAAGCTTTTTAACAGTTATAGCGCCACCTATCGTCCGATCTCCATAGAATTTTTCATGCTTGTTAATGATGTTATGTCACATATGCTGACCGATTTTTGTGAAGTTCTGAGTTTTTATTTAGGATTTATAGGCTTTTTAATGTATTTTGACACGCCCATTTTATAAATTACCCTATTACAGCCATCCAAATGCAAAAGTTCAACTTTTTTTTGATAATTATTGATCTAGAGAGTCCAGAGAATTGTCCTAGACTGGTCTGGTTCCGATCGGGCAAAAAACCTAGGACTAGTTCGCAAAAGTAGGTTTTTAACATATTAATGAATAATTAATGAACAGTTTGATTGACAGCAATGGTTCTTGAGGCAAAGTTGTTCAGGATGAGGAGATCTATCAAATGATATGCATATTGTGTGGATATTTGTAACACTACATGATTACAGAGCCGTAAAACTCGTTAGCGCCAACTAGTGGCCGATTTCTTTCAAAATTCTTACAGACCTTTAGGGCCATGAGCCGAACATGCCCATTGAGTTTCGTTCCGATCGGCCTCCGTTAACCTTGTCTAATAGGTGCTCAAACTTCGTTGGCCGATGGCGGCCATGTTTTTTGAGATACACCAATGTCCTCATAGATATACATGACAGCTTGGACCAAGACACTGCATACCAATTTTCAAGTCAATCGGACTAACGGTCAGGTGGTTACAGCCTGATTTATGTTTTTTTCATGTTATAGCGCCACCATGTGGCCAATCGCCGCAATCTTTTTACTATGACCTCAGATTGACCTCTTACACAGGTGTACCGAGTTTGGTGAATATACCTCATTTACTTCTGGAGTTATAGCCATTTTAGTAAAATAGGCTCCGCCTTCTTCAAACATTTTGGCGCCCCTTAGCGACCGTCAATCGAAATTTCAACTTTTTTTCGATAATTATTGATATTCTGACTCCAGAGAACATTTCTGCACTGGTTTGGTTCCGATCGGACACAAAACCAGGGACTAGTTCGCAAAAGTAGGTTTTGGACATAATTCAAAATGGCGGAAAATTTGCATACCGGAAATGAAATCCTTGGGGCCTTTTTTGTTCGGCTTGACCCAAGGATTCCAATGATATAAGACACTTGAGTCTGTGACAAACGGTTAATGAGATTTAAGCAAAAATATGATTTTTTTTTGTTTTTTGCACTGTAGCGCCACCTATGGGCCAATCGGGGTCATATTTTGATAACCTCTCCTCGATTTTTGTACTACCATCTGGCAAAGTTTCAAGTCTCTAGCACTTACGGTTTGGGCTGCACGATGCGTTTTACGGCAGAAGAAAAATAATAATAATTAAAGCTGCAAGCAGCATTTATCGGGGTTCAAGCAGTTAAAACCTTTTAGGCATTTAAGCACAAAAGCATCAAAAGTTATTAAGATTTATTTAGCAAGCATGTAACCACGGACATAATAGATGGAAAAGACCATTTACAGCCAATACAGGCAATTTGCCATGGGATATATATGGTTTTAAAGCTTTTTAACAGTTATAGCGCCACCTATGGTCCGATCTCCATAAAATGTTTACTGTGACCTCAAATTGAACCCATACACATGTGTACTGAGTTTGGTGAAGATATCTCATTTACTTCTTGAGTTATAGCCATTTGAGTAAAATAGGCTCCTCCCACAACGATTTGCCACATTCTAGAATTATTTAATATGATTCTAGCATGATTTACTATCATATACTATGTTCCAGAATGATTTATTAGGATTCTAGCATGATTTACCTTGATACACCTCATTTCAGTATTATTTACTATGATTTACAATGTTTCTAGCATGATTAACCACATTACTAGCAATTATGTCAAGTGTCAGTGCAAATGAGGTGATGAACACTGACAAAATATTATTGTGTTATAATAGTTAGTTATATACGTGATTTTTAGTGTGTGTCCAAGTATGAATGCAAAAGCACATGTAAAATATTTCATTATTAAGTAGAATGGCCAGCAGAGGGCACTAGAAGACCACTTATTGGCTCACTTTCACTTTAAACCAGTTTTCTGCACTAAAGCAAACCAGTTTTTCCATGTTAACTCAATGCATGCTTACACACACACACACACACACACACACACACACACACACACACACACACACACACACACACACACACACACACACACACACACATACACACACAGCATAGTTAACCATGGTTTACCATGATATACCACGTTCTAGTATTATTTACCAGGAGATAAACGACAATCTAGTATTATTTACTTTGATTTACCATGTTTCTAGCCTGATTTATCACATTACTAGCAATTATTTGAAGTGTCAGTGCAAATAAAGTGATTAACACTGACAAAATATGATTGTGTTATAATAGTTATTGCTATATAAGTGATTTTTTTAGTGTGTATTCAAGTATGAATGCAAGCACATGTTGAAATATTTCATTAATAAGTAGAATGGCCAGCAGAGGGCAGTAGAAGACCACTTATTGGCTCACTTTCACTTTAAACCAGTTTTCTGCACTAAAGCAAACCAGTTTATCCATGTTAACTCAATGCATGCTTACACACACACACACACACACACACACACACACACACACACACACACACACACACACACACACACACACAGCATAGTTAACCATGATTTACCATGATTTACCACATTACTAGCAATTATTTGAAGTGTCAGTGCAAATAAAGTGATTAACACTGACAAAATATGATTGTGTTATAATAGTTATTGCTATATAAGTGATTTTTAGTGTGTATTCAAGTTTAAATGCAAGCACATGTGGAAAAATTTAATTAATAAGTAGAATGGCCAGCAGAGGGCAGTAGAAGACCACTTATTGGCTCACTTTCACTTTAAACCTCATGATTTTGACAAGTTTTCTGCACTAAAGCAAACCAGTGTTTCCATGTTAACTCAATAATGCATACTTGCTACATATGCTACACACAATAATGCTACACACACACACACACACACACACACACACACACACACACACAAATGTTTCAGTGATATTGGTGTCACATTCACCTTCATCACATTCACCTTCTGTCTTCATCACATTCACCATCTGTCGACATCACCTGCACCTGCTCCTCATCACCCTCCTCATCATCACCTGCTCCTCATCATCATAACCGTCACCTGTTGTCCTTGTCTTGATCTGTGTATTTAAGTTCCCCTCTCATCCATTATCATTGTCGGTTATTGTTTGTGCACTAGCACTCTGTTATGTTTGTTTTCATGTTGGAAAATAAAACCTTTGTTATATTTGTACCACACACACACACACACACACACACACACACACACACACACACCATCATTTATCATGATTTACCATGGCTGATACCAATACCAATATGAGAAAATGACTATTTTAAACAGCAGGGGGCAGTAAAATACCACTTATTGGCTTAACATGCCATTAATTCATATCATTTTCACCTTTTTAACTGTTATAGAGGCAAATTTTGTCCGATCTGTCTGAAAATTTTCATGCTTGTTCAGGGTGATATTTCACATGTTCTGACTTGTTTTTAAGAAGGTCTGAGCATTGATTAAAGAGATATAGGCTTTCGGGGACACTTGGTAAAGGCCAGATTTTGAAGTGAACCTATTATAGCTATCCAAATGAAGTAGTTCAACTTTTTCTGACAATTATTGATCTAGTGAGTCCAGAGAATTGTATTGCACTAGTTTTGAACATTATGATATGAAAATTATATGATCAGAGATGGAAAAGACCATTTACAGCCAATACAGGCAGTTTACCATAGGAAATATATGATTTTAAAGCTTTTTAACAGTTATAGCGCCACCTATCGTCCGATCTCCATAGAATTTTTCATGCTTGTTAATGATGTTATGTCACATATGCTGACCGATTTTTGTGAAGTTCTGAGTTTTTATTTAGGATTTATAGGCTTTTTAATGTATTTTGACACGCCCATTTTATAAATTACCCTATTACAGCCATCCAAATGCAAAAGTTCAACTTTTTTTTGATAATTATTGATCTAGAGAGTCCAGAGAATTGTCCTAGACTGGTCTGGTTCCGATCGGGCAAAAAACCTAGGACTAGTTCGCAAAAGTAGGTTTTTAACATATTAATGAATAATTAATGAACAGTTTGATTGACAGCAATGGTTCTTGAGGCAAAGTTGTTCAGGATGAGGAGATCTATCAAATGATATGCATATTGTGTGGATATTTGTAACACTACATGATTACAGAGCCGTAAAACTCGTTAGCGCCAACTAGTGGCCGATTTCTTTCAAAATTCTTACAGACCTTTAGGGCCATGAGCCGAACATGCCCATTGAGTTTCGTTCCGATCGGCCTCCGTTAACCTTGTCTAATAGGTGCTCAAACTTCGTTGGCCGATGGCGGCCATGTTTTTTGAGATACGCCAATGTCCTCATACACATACATGGCACCTTGGACCAAGACACTGCATACCAATTTTCAAGTCAATCGGACTAACGGTCAGGTGGTTATAGCCTGTTTTATGTTTTTTTCATTTTATAGCGCCACCATGAGGCCAATCGTCGCGATTTTTTTACTGTGACCCCAGAGTAAGCTCATACACATGTGTACCAAGTTTGGTGAAGATACCTCATTTACATCGGGAGTTATAGCCATTTTAGTAAAATAGGCCCCTCCCACAACGTACGTTTTGGCGCCCCTTAGCGACCGTGAATCGAAATTTCCACTTTTTTTCGATAATTATTGATATTCAGTCTCCAGAGAACATTTCTGCACTAGTTTGGTTCCAATCGGGCAAAAAACCAGGGACTAGTTCGCAAAAGTAGATTTTTGACAAAATTCAAAATGGCGGAAAATCTATCATGGCGGAAATGAAATCGGAGATATACGTTTTGTTCGTCAGGCGTCCAGCTTTCCAATGATATAAGACACTTGAGTCTACGACATACGGTCTAGGAGTTATGAGCAGTTTCGCGCTTTT
This sequence comes from Squalius cephalus, assembly GCF_949319135.1. Lineage (NCBI taxonomy): Eukaryota > Metazoa > Chordata > Actinopteri > Cypriniformes > Leuciscidae > Squalius > Squalius cephalus. The sequence continues at coordinate 21,860,321 of NC_137129.1, read as the reverse complement.
GGTTGTTATAGCGCCACCTATGGGCCAATCGGGGTCATAATCTCTGAACCTTTCCTCGATTTTTGTACTACCATCTGTCAAAGTTTCAAAGTTCCAGCTCTTACGGTTTGGGCTGCACGATGCGTTTTACGGCGGAATAATAATAATAATAATAATAATTAAAGCTGCAAGCAGCATTTATCGGGGTTCAAGCAGTTAAGGCCTTTAAGGCATTTAAGCACAAAAGCATCAAAAGTTATTAAGATTTATTTAGCAAGCATGTAACCACTGACATAATAGATGGAAAAGACCATTTACAGCCAATACAGGCAGTTTACCATGGGATATATATGGTTTTAAAGCTTTTTAACAGTTATAGCGCCACCTATGGTCCGATCTCCATAAAATTGTTTACTGTGACCTCAAATTGAACCCATACACATGTGTACTGAGTTTGGTGAAGATATCTCATTTACTTCTTGAGTTATAGCCATTTGAGTAAAATAGGCTCCTCCCACAACGATTTGCCACATTCTAGAATTATTTAATATGATTCTAGCATGATTTACTATCATATACCATGTTCCAGAATGATTTATTAGGATTCTAGCATGATTTACCTTGATACACCTCATTTCAGTATTATTTACTATGATTTACAATGTTTCTAGCATGATTAACCACATTACTAGCAATTATGTCAAGTGTCAGTGCAAATGAGGTGATGAACACTGACAAAATATTATTGTGTTATAATAGTAAGTTATATACGTGATTTTTAGTGTGTGTCCAAGTATGAATGCAAAAGCACATGTAAAATATTTCATTATTAAGTAGAATGGCCAGCAGAGGGCACTAGAAGACCACTTATTGGCTCACTTTCACTTTAAACCAGTTTTCTGCACTAAAGCAAACCAGTTTTTCCATGTTAACTCAATGCATGCTTACACACACACACACACACACACACACACACACACACACACACACACACACACACACACACACACAGCATAGTTAACCATGGTTTACCATGATATACCACGTTCTAGTATTATTTACCAGGAGATAAACGACAATCTAGTATTATTTACTTTGATTTACCATGTTTCTAGCCTGATTTATCACATTACTAGCAATTATTTGAAGTGTCAGTGCAAATAAAGTGATTAACACTGACAAAATATGATTGTGTTATAATAGTTATTGCTATATAAGTGATTTGTTTAGTGTGTATTCAAGTATGAATGCAAGCACATGTTGAAATATTTCATTAATAAGTAGAATGGCCAGCAGAGGGCAGTAGAAGACCACTTATTGGCTCACTTTCACTTTAAACCAGTTTTCTGCACTAAAGCAAACCAGTTTATCCATGTTAACTCAATGCATGCTTACACACACACACACACACACACACACACACACACACACACACACACACACACACACACACACACACACACACAGCATAGTTAACCATGATTTACCATGATTTACCACATTACTAGCAATTATTTGAAGTGTCAGTGCAAATAAAGTGATTAACACTGACAAAATATGATTGTGTTATAATAGTTATTGCTATATAAGTGATTTTTAGTGTGTATTCAAGTTTAAATGCAAGCACATGTGGAAAAATTTAATTAATAAGTAGAATGGCCAGCAGAGGGCAGTAGAAGACCACTTATTGGCTCACTTTCACTTTAAACCTCATGATTTTGACCAGTTTTCTGCACTAAAGCAAACCAGTGTTTCCATGTTAACTCAATAATGCATACTTGCTACATATGCTACACACAATAATGCTACACACACACACACACACACACACACAAATGTTTCAGTGATATTGGTGTCACATTCACCTTCATCACATTCACCTTCTGTCTTCATCACATTCACCATCTGTCGTCATCACCTGCACCTGCTCCTCATCACCCTCCTCATCATCACCTGCTCCTCATCATCATAACCGTCACCTGTTGTCCTTGTCTTGATCTGTGTATTTAAGTTCCCCTCTCATCCATTATCATTGTCGGTTATTGTTTGTGCACTAGCACTCTGTTATGTTTGTTTTCATGTTGGAAAATAAAACCTTTGTTATATTTGTACCACACACACACACACACACACACACACACACACACACACACACACACACACCATCATTTATCATGATTTACCATGGCTGATACCAATACCAATATGAGAAAATGACTCTTTTAAACAGCAGGGGGCAGTAAAATACCACTTATTGGCTTAACATGCCATTAATTCATATCATTTTCACCTTTTTAACTGTTATAGAGGCAAATTTTGTCCGATCTGTCTGAAAATTTTCATGCTTGTTCAGGGTGATATTTCACACGTTCTGACTTGTTTTTAAGAAGGTCTGAGCATTGATTAAAGAGATATAGGCTTTCGGGGACACTTGGTAAAGGCCAGATTTTGAAGTGAACCTATTATAGCTATCCAAATGAAGTAGTTCAACTTTTTCTGACAATTATTGATCTAGTGAGTCCAGAGAATTGTATTGCACTAGTTTTGAACATTATGATATGAAAATTATATGATCAGAGATGGAAAAGACCATTTACAGCCAATACAGGCAGTTTACCATAGGAAATATATGATTTTAAAGCTTTTTAACAGTTATAGCGCCACCTATCGTCCGATCTCCATAGAATTTTTCATGCTTGTTAATGATGTTATGTCACATATGCTGACCAATTTTTGTGAAGTTCTGAGTTTTTATTTAGGATTTATAGGCTTTTTAATGTATTTTGACACGCCCATTTTATAAATTACCCTATTACAGCCATCCAAATGCAAAAGTTCAACTTTTTTTTGATAATTATTGATCTAGAGAGTCCAGAGAATTGTCCTAGACTGGTCTGGTTCCGATCAGGCAAAAAACCTAGGACTAGTTCGCAAAAGTAGGTTTTTAACATATTAATGAATAATTAATGAACAGTTTGATTGACAGCAATGGTTCTTGAGGCAAAGTTGTTCAGGATGAGGAGATCTATCAAATGATATGCATATTGTGTGGATATTTGTAACACCACGTGATTACAGAGCCGTAAAACTCGTTAGCGCCAACTAGTGGCCGATTTCTTTCAAAATTCTTACAGACCTTTAGGGCCATGAGCCGAACATGCCCATTGAGTTTCGTTCCGATCGGCCTCCGTTAACCTTGTCTAATAGGTGCTCAAACTTCGTTGGCCGATGGCGGCCATGTTTTTTGAGATACGCCAATGTCCTCATACACATACATGGCACCTTGGACCAAGACACTGCATACCAATTTTCAAGACAATCGGACTAACGGTCAGGTGGTTATAACCTGTTTTATGTTTTTTTCATTTTATAGCGCCACCATGAGGCCAATCGTCGCGATTTTTTTACTGTGACCCCAGAGTAAGCTCATACACATGTGTACCAAGTTTGGTGAAGATACCTCATTTACATCGGGAGTTATAGCCATTTTAGTAAAATAGGCCCCTCCCACAACGTACGTTTTGGCGCCCCTTAGCGACCGTGAATCGAAATTTCCACTTTTTTTCGATAATTATTGATATTCAGTCTCCAGAGAACATTTCTGCACTAGTTTGGTTCCAATCGGGCAAAAAACCAGGGACTAGTTCGCAAAAGTAGATTTTTGACAAAATTCAAAATGGCGGAAAATCTATCATGGCGGAAATGAAATCGGAGATATACGTTTTGTTCGTCAGGCGTCCAGCTTTCCAATGATATAACACACTTGAGTCTACGACATACGGTCTAGGAGTTATGAGCAGTTTCGCGCTTTTGGTCGCTATAGCGCCACCTATGGGCCAATCGGGGTCATAATCTCTGAACCTCTCCTCGATTTTTGTACTACCATCTGTCAAAGTTTCAAAGTTCCAGCTCTTACGGTTTGGGCTGCACGATGCGTTTTACGGCGGAATAATAATAATAATAATAATAAAAATCAGCACAATTACAATAGGGTTTCAGCACTTCGTGCTTGAACCCCTAATAATAAAAATCAGCACAATTACAATAGGGTTTCAGCACTTCGTGCTTGAACCCCTAATAAAAATCAGTACAATTACAATAGGGTTTCAGCACTTCGTGCTTGAACCCCTAATAAAAATCAGCACAATTACAATAGGGTTTCAGCATTTCATGCTTGAACCCCTAATAAGAAGAGACGTTTTGGACAGTTATAGCGCCACCTATTGTCCGATCTTCACGAAACTTGGCATGCTTCTTCACCATGTTCTGACACATCTGCTCATCGATTTTTGTGAAGTTTGGGGTTTTCCCTTAGGTTGTATAGGCTTTTGAGTGTTTTTTTGTCCCACACCTTTCCTGAATGACCCTGTTACAGCCAGGCCAATGCAAAAGTTCAACTTTTTTTCGATAATTATTGATCTAGAGACTCCAGAGAACTGTGCTAGACTGGTCTGGTTCCGATTGGGCCAAAAACCTAGGACTAGTTTGCAAAAGTAGGTTTTTCACTAAATTGCCCATAGAAATTTTTTTTTGCTCGGATCGGGATTTGGAGATAGCCATTTTGTCCGTCTGGATCCAGGGATCACAGTGATGCTAAAATTGAGACTCTAGGACAAACTGTCTAGGAGTTATGAGCAATTTAGTAAATGTGGTCATTGTAGCGCCACCTATGGGCCAATCTGGGTCATACTTTGATAGGTTCTCCCCAAATTGAGGACTACCATTTGGCCAAGTTTCAAGGTTCCAGCTCTTACAGTTTGGGCTGCACGATGCGTTTTAGGGCGGAATAATAATAATAATAATAATAATAATTAAAGCTGCAAGCAGCATTTATCGGGGTTCAAGCATTTAAGGCCTTTAAGGCATTTAAGCATTCAAGACATTAAGATTTATTTAGAAAGCTTTTCACCACTGAAATAATAGATTGAAAAGTCCATTTACAGCCAATACAGGCAATTTACCATTGCTTTTTAACAGTTATAGCGCCAACTATCATCCGATCTACATACAATTTTGCATGCTTATTTAGAATGTTATGGCACATATGCTCACCAATTTTCGTGATGTTCTGAGTTTTTGTTTAGGATTTATAGGCTTTTGTTTGCATTTTGCCACGCCCATTTTCTTTATGACCCAATTATACCCATGCGAAAAATGCAAAAGTTCAACTTTTTTTGATAATTATTGATCTAAAGAGTCCAGAGAATTGTCCTAGACTCGTTTGGTTCCGATCGGGCAAAAAACCAGGGACTAGTTCGCAAAAGTAGGTTTTTAACATATTCGTGAATAATTAATAAACTGTTTGATTGACAGCAATGGTTCTAGAGGCAAAGTTGTTCAGCATGAGCAGGTCTATCAAATGATATGCATTTTGTGATGATAAGTGTAACACCACGTGATTACAGAGCCATAAAACTCGTTAGCGCCAACTAGTGGCCGATTTCTTTCAAAATTCTTACAGACCTCTAGGGCCATGAGTCGAACATGCCCACCGAGTTTTGTTCCGATCGGCCTCCGTTAACCTTGTCTAATAGGTGCTCAAACTTCATTGGCCGATGGCGGCCATGTTTTTTGAGATACACCAATGTCCTCATAGATATACATGACAGCTTGGACCAAGACACTGCATACCAATTTTCAAGTCAATCGGACTAACGGTCAGGTGGTTACAGCCTGATTTATGTTTTTTTCATGTTATAGCGCCACCATGTGGCCAATCGCCGCAATCTTTTTACTATGACCTCAGATTGACCTCTTACACAGGTGTACCGAGTTTGGTGAATATACCTCATTTACTTCTGGAGTTATAGCCATTTTAGTAAAATAGGCTCCGCCTTCTTCAAACATTTTGGCGCCCCTTAGCGACCGTCAATCGAAATTTCAACTTTTTTTCGATAATTATTGATATTCTGACTCCAGAGAACATTTCTGCACTGGTTTGGTTCCGATCGGACACAAAACCAGGGACTAGTTCGCAAAAGTAGGTTTTGGACATAATTCAAAATGGCGGAAAATTTGCATACCGGAAATGAAATCCTTGAGGCCTTTTTTGTTCGGCTTGACCCAAGGATTCCAATGATATAAGACACTTGAGTCTGTGACAAACGGTTAATGAGATTTAAGCAAAAATATGATTTTTTTTTGTTTTTTGCACTGTAGCGCCACCTATGGGCCAATCGGGGTCATATTTTGATAACCTCTCCTCGATTTTTGTACTACCATCTGGCAAAGTTTCAAGTCTCTAGCACTTACGGTTTGGGCTGCACGATGCGTTTTACGGCAGAAGAAAAATAATAATAATAATTAAAGCTGCAAGCAGCATTTATCGGGGTTCAAGCATTTAAGGTGTTTAAGGCATTTAAGCACATAAGCATTTAAGACATTAAGTTTTATTTAGAAAGCTTTTACCCACTGAAATAAACAATACTGCTATGTTAGTTTTTAGCTCAGCTTTTTATGTACTGGTTTATAAATTATAGCTGGATAAACTGAAATGTTACAAATGTACTTATACTCTACATTGGTTTAAATGTTAACTGTCTCATGGGACAACATTTATTTATATTGGAAATTATTCAGATGTGAAACAATTGCAATGTGGTTGTTTAAGACCAATAAACTTTCTCTTGTTTTAAAGTGTGTGGACAGTCATGTATGCAGATGATAAAACATTACATTTACCAGCGACATCAATTAAGTAGTTGTCTACTACTTTGGATGAGGAAAACGTTTTTCCACAACACTGTGTAGCATGTAGTGTGCAACGTGACTTGACGTGCTACACCCAGTTATAGTATTCGGTAGGGCTTAATTAAATCAGAAGCAAGGAACTTCTAATGGGGAGGAAATGGTGCAACAGGTGAGCAAATAGTTAACAATTTTGTTCTGATTGAAAGAGAAAATTATATTTATAAGTGAAAAGGTTCTCTTCGTAGTTTGTTTCAGAAAGATGAGATGACAAATAAGAACAATAGATAGTTAGTAAATGAAAAGACATCACTGACTCATTTGTTTTAGGATGAATGGTTCAACAGCCTAAGCTGTTCGAGAAGCTTCGAGAAGTTCTGCAGTTTTAATAAAATTTGTGAAGAAAAACCCAAAACCAACTGCGTCTGTTTCTTTCACCTTGACCCAAATAACTTAAAATAAAAAATTATACATTCTTTTAGGGTTGTCTTGCAATATTGCAGTATCGTGCAACTGACAAGCCAACCGCAGAGGAATGCAAGTAACCGCAGCAACTGCGATATTCGCATGTTTACGTTTTTCTTATTTTTTTCTTTTTTCCCTGCTTGTTTTGAACTTCGTGTGTATTGAATCTTAAATAAGTTAATAATGATAACAAGAATGTTTATCATGGTGATTTGTAACAGACTTGAAACAGACAGTTCTTGAATCAGACAGTGAATGAGAGAGATCGACTGAGCGAGTGCGATTATCTGCATCTGTCTTTGAGGTCAAGCCATATATATATTCATTAAAAAGGTTGCAGTGTCCAAGGAAAGCGAAATATTGTATCGCCCTTTTAACGTTTAAGGGTATTTACCATCAGAGGTGGGTAGTAATGAAGTAAATTTACTTCATTACATTTACTTGAGTATTTTTTTGGTAAAATTTTAGTTTTAAGAGTAGATTTAAATGTGGGTACTTTTACTTCGAGTACATTTCTATTGTAAAAAACTGTACTTTTTAGGGCTGAATGATTAATTGCATTTGCGATAATAATATCGCGATGTGATAAAAGGCGATTTTTTAACCGCAAAAGCAGCGAGCAAGTAAAGCAGTCTGCACTGCGGATAAAGCATCAACTTGGCACACTACGCATATAGACCTGGCATAGGCTACAGGAAAGAACAGTTTATGCTTATTTTATGTGATATTGTGTTATAGATTCTCTCCAACGATTCTCTATCTATTCAGATCATTTCAGAATCGAGTCTGAGCTTAGTTTTAAACACAGATACGTGATGATGCTGCGTGTGCTTTATAAACAACCATATTCTGCTTGCTTATAATTCCTCTGTCTGACACACACACACACACACACAAAGAAGGGCGTAGATTTGGTTTGAACATTGGGGAGGTTGAAGTTTGGGTCTGCATATTTTTAATGTGATCATGGTAGAAATATTGGGGGGGTTGTAATGCATAGATTTAAATATTGGGGGGGGGGGGTTATCTCCCCCCAACCCCCCCACAAACTACGCCCCTGCACACACACACACACACACACACAACACCACTCAAACCTTCCAAAAAATAATCATTCATAAAGTTCGGAAAAGTTGAAGCGAATTACAAGGATATTCGCGGACTGCATTGCACAAGATGCGCTATGATACGCGTGCTTTGCTTGATGTTACTCTTGTAGTGTGCGGTGTCGCTTGCCGGTATTTTCCTTACAAATGCTCTACGAAGACATCATGTGTCTTTTGGAATGCAGTTGGCTTATATATTAAAAATATGAAAATCAAAGACAGAAGCTGCTTTTAATTTTAAATACTCACGCGCTTTGCGAAGAGTGCTTGAGCATATGCGGCTGTGAGCGACTCCGTCTAACGTGGTTAAATGTATTTGCATCTCAAAATGCTTTTATGACAAAGTAGTCGGGTCACTGTTCTTTTCACACTGCATGACTATCTAGGCCAGGATTCAGTCGCTGCTGTGTTCAAACTGCACGATGGATCGGCGACAGAAGGTTTCACACTGCATGACTTTACAATAGGAAGAATCACCGACAGCTCTGTCTGGCACGCAAACTACGTTTCACGATCAAAGACACGCGAGATGTGACAAGGAAACAACGTGAGATCACGCGTGCAAGACCGGAGCTCTCGCAAGACTGAAATTGTTATTAAAAAGGATAGCCTGCAAGAATATTGAGATCCAACTTGTCTGTGCGCTGATTTGCAGCAAAAAGGAGAAAAATAAAGAGTTTATGCAGGAGGAAATGGTTAGGAAGACGAGGGGAGCAAGGACTGTGTTCTGCAAAGAGAGTGGGTAAATAAATCATTTTGCAGTGTGCTGCTGTTGCTGCTGGTCAAGCAAATGTTTGTGCTTTGTTTCTGTTTGATATAATTGTAAATATATCTATTAAAATACTGATATTCTGGTCTATAACTCCTCCCCGAACTCCCCGCTGCTCTGTATCTTGCTCTCTCATTGGCTGTCGGTCATCGCCAATGTAGTTTTCAGTCAGAACACTTTTCACACAGCAGATTTTGAATCGCCGACAGGTCCAGATATTTAGCATGCCAAATATCTCACGGGCGTCGGCGATTCTCTCAGATTGCGTCTTTGCTCATTCAAACTGCGTGATTGTCACTCGCGTGAACGAGCACCGATTTGCCTGTGATTTCGGGCATTTGTCTGCGATTTCTCAAAACCTGTCGGCGAGCCAAAATCGGGGCTAAAATCGTGCAGTCTGAACTCGGCATAAGTTATTTTAACACAGTAATTACAGCAAGTTATTTTAACAGGATAAAATAAGATGTGGTTTGTGTGTTATTTTAACACACAAACCACATCTTATATTTCAAAAGAGATGAAAAAGTTCAGACAGCCTACTCTTAAATTCTGAAAGCACTCTTTGTTTATTGATTGTAATGTTTTTAATGTTTCTTTGTTATTTGTTATATGTTTTGAAGCTTTATTAGTTAAACTTCTTAACATATAATTGTATTAAAAAAAAATTTTATGTGTAAATATCTCATTTTGTTTTGAAGTTTAGATACTTCTATCTATGAGAGCACAAAAATGAGCCATGGGAGACAATGATTGGATTTTATTTTTATTTTTTTCAGTTCCAATCATAATTTTGACATTTGGGTGTTATTGTTTAGCTATTGACCTATGTTTTCAAATTTCCTGTGGTGTTTTTGTCACGATCGGACTAATGGTTTTGAAGATAATTGCAAGTTTTTAAAGTGCTAAATGACAATGATACATAAACTATAAGGCGAAACCTGGCATGTTTGGTATCGTTGGACTCAGGAAGGATTCAGGATTTCAAGGGACTAATGGTTGTATGCGTTTATAGCCATTTTCATGACATTTTTCCCTGTTATAGCGCCACCAAGTGGCCAATTGTCACGATTTTTAATCAAATGACCTAAGATTGAGCTAATGAAAATGTGTCCCGAGTTTAGCAAAAATATCTCTTTCCGTTTACAAGTTATAATTGTTTTAGTAAAAGTGGCTGTGGTGCCTTCAAACATTTTGGTTCCCCTTAGTGACCGGGAATTTAAATTAAGATTTTTTTTTGATGATTATTGATAGTCACTGTCCAGAGAATATTTCTGCAGTGGTTTGGTTCCAATCAGGCTAAAAACCTAGGAGTAGTTCGCAAAAGTAGGTTTTTCAAAAAACATCAATTTACTCGAAATTGGCGCCTGAAGGGCGAGCAAATCGGAGATAGCCATTTTGTCCGCCTTGAGCCAAGGATTCCAACGATGTAAGACACTTGAGCCTGGGACAAAGGGTCTAAGAGTTATGAGCAATTTTGAACTTTTGGTTGCTGTAGCGCCACCTATGGGCCAATCGGGGTCATACTCTGATAGGTTGTCCCCAAATTGAGGCCTACCATCTGGCCAGGTTTCAAGACTCTAGGCCTTACGGTTTGGCCTGCACGATGCGTTTTACGAATCCTTACAATTACAATAGGGTTTCAGCATTTCATGCTTGAACCCCTAATAAAGAATGGAAGCTTTTTGCCATTTATAGCGTCACCTAGGGTCCGATCTGCATGAAACTCGGCATGCTTCCTCATCATGTTATGACACATATGCTCATCAATTTTTGTGAAGTTCTGAGTTTTCATTTGGGATTTATAGGCTTTTTAGTGTATTTTGCCCCGCCCCTTTTCTAAATGACCCTGTTACAGCCACCCAAATGCCAAAGTTCAACTTTTTTTCGATAATTATTGATCTAGAGAGTCCAGAGAATTGTCCTAGACTGGTTTGGTTCCGATCGGGCGAAAAACCAGGGACTAGTTCGCAAAAGTAGGTTTTGGACAAAATTCGACATAGCAGAACATTTCCCCTGCCTACATCAAAATCGGAGATAGCCATTTTGTCCGCCTTGAGCCAAGGATTCCAACGATGTAAGACACTTGAGCCTGGGACAAAGGGTCTAAGAGTTATGAGCAATTTTGAACTTTTGGTTGCTGTAGCGCCACCTATGGGCCAATCGGGGTCATACTCTGATAGGTTGTCCCCAAATTGAGGCCTACCATCTGGCCAGGTTTCAAGACTCTAGGCCTTACGGTTTGGCCTGCACGATGCGTTTTACGAATCCTTACAATTACAATAGGGTTTCAGCATTTCATGCTTGAACCCCTAATAAGAATGAAGGCTTTTTGACAGTTATAGCGCCACCTATGGTCCGATCTCCATGAAACTCTGCATGATTCCTCACCATGTTCTGACACATAAGCTCATCAATTTTGGTGAAGTTCTGAGTTTTCCTTTGGGATTTATAGGCTTTTGAGTGTATTTTGCCACGCCCCTTTTCTAAATGACCCTGTCCGCCTTGAGCCAAGGATTCCAACGATATAAGACACTTGATCCTGGGATAAACGGTCTAAGAGTTATGAGCGATTTTGAACTTTTGGTTGCTGTAGCGCCACCTATCGGCCAATCGGGGTCATACTCTGATAGGTTGTCCCCAAATTGAGGCCTACCATCTGGCCAGGTTTCAAGTCTCTAGGCCTTACGGTTTGTCCTGCGCGATGCGTTTTACAAATCCTTACAATTACAATAGGGTTTCAGCATTTCATGCTTGAACCCCTAATAAGAATGAAGGCTTTTTGCCAGTTATAGCGCCACCTATGGTCCGATCTCCATGAAACTCTGCATGATTCCTCACCATGTTCTGACACATAAGCTCATCAATTTTTGTGAAGTTCTGAGTTTTCCTTTGGGATTTATAGGCTTTTGAGTGTATTTTGCCACGCCCCTTTTCTAAATGACCCTGTTACAGCCACCCAAATGCCAAAGTTCAACTGTTTTTTGATAATTATTGATCTAGAGAGTCCAGAGAATTGTCCTAGACTGGTTTGGTTCCGATCGGGCGAAAAACCAGGGACTAGTTTGCAAAAGTAGGTTTTGGACAAAATTCGACATAGCAGAAAATTTTCCCTGCCTACATCCAAATCCGAGATAGCCATTTTGTCCGCCTTGAGCCAAGGATTCCAACGATATAAGACACTTGATCCTGGGACAAACGGTCTAAGAGTTATGAGCGATGTTGAACTTTTGGTTGCTGTAGCGCCACCTATCGGCCAATCGGGGTCATACTCTGATAGGTTGTCCCCAAATTGAGGCCTACCATCTGGCCAGGTTTCAAGTCTCTAGGCCTTACGGTTTGTCCTGCGCGATGCGTTTTACAAATCCTTACAATTACAATAGGGTTTCAGCATTTCATGCTTGAACCCCTAATAAGAATGAAGGCTTTTTGCCAGTTATAGCGCCACCTATGGTCCGATCTCCATGAAACTCTGCATGATTCCTCACCATGTTCTGACACATAAGCTCATCAATTTTGGTGAAGTTCTGAGTTTTCCTTTGGGATTTATAGGCTTTTGAGTGTATTTTGCCACGCCCCTTTTCTAAATGACCCTGTTACAGCCACCCAAATGCCAAAGTTCAACTTTTTTTCGATAATTATTGATCTAGAGAGTCCAGAGAATTGTCCTAGACTGGTTTGGTTCCGATCGGTCGAAAAGCCAGGGACTAGTTCGCAAAAGTAGGTTTTAGACAAAATTCGACATAGCAGAAAATTTCCCCTGCCTACATCCAAATCGGAGATAGCCATTTTGTCCGCCTTGAGCCAAGGATTCCAACGATGTAAGACACTTGAGCCTGGGACAAAGGGTATAAGAGTTATGAGCAATTTTGAACTTTTGGTTGCTGTAGCGCCACCTATGGGCCAATCGGGGTCGTACTCTGATAGGTTGTCCCCAAATTGAGGCCTACCATCTGGCCAGGTTTCAAGACTCTAGGCCTTACGGTTTGGCCTGCACGATGCGTTTTACGAATCCTTACAATTACAATAGGGTTTCAGCATTTCATGCTTGAACCCCTAATAAGAATGGAAGCTTTTTGCCATTTATAGCGTCACCTAGGGTCCGATCTGCATGAAACTCGGCATGCTTCCTCATCATGTTATGACACATATGCTCATCAATTTTTGTGAAGTTCTGAGTTTTCCTTTGGGATTTATAGGCTTTTGAGTGTATTTTGCCACGCCCCTTTTCTAAATGACCCTGTTACAGCCACCCAAATGGCAAAGTTCAACTTTTTTTTGATAATTATTGATCTAGAGAGTCCAGAGAATTGTCCTAGACTGGTTTGGTTCCGATCGGTCGAAAAGCCAGGGACTAGTTTGCAAAAGTAGGTTTTGGACAAAATTCGACATAGCAGAAAATTTCCCCTGCCTACATCAAAATCGGAGATAGCCATTTTGTCCGCCTTGAGCCAAGGATTCCAACGATGTAAGACACTTGAGCCTGGGACAAAGGGTCTAAGAGTTATGAGCAATTTTGAACTTTTGGTCGCTGTAGCGCCACCTATGGGCCAATCGGGGTCGTACTCTGATAGGTTGTCCCCAAATTGAGGCCTACCATCTGGCCAGGTTTCAAGACTCTAGGCCTTATGGTTTGGCCTGCACGATGCGTTTTACGAATCCTTACAATTACAATAGGGTTTCAGCATTTCATGCTTGAACCCCTAATAAGAATGGAAGCTTTTTGCCATTTATAGCGTCACCTAGGGTCCGATCTGCATGAAACTCGGCATGCTTCCTCATCATGTTATGACACATATGCTCATCAATTTTTGTGAAGTTCTGAGTTTTCATTTGGGATTTATAGGCTTTTTAGTGTATTTTGCCCCGCCCCTTTTCTAAATGACCCTGTTACAGCCGCCCAAATGCCAAAGTTCAACTTTTTTTCGATAATTATTGATCTAGAGAGTCCAGAGAATTGTCCTAGACTGGTTTGGTTCCGATCGGTCGAAAAGCCAGGGACTAGTTCGCAAAAGTAGGTTTTGGACAAAATTCGACATAGCAGAAAATTTCCCCTGCCTACATCAAAATCGGAGATAGCCATTTTGTCCGCCTTGAGCCAAGGATTCCAACGATGTAAGACACTTGAGCCTGGGACAAAGGGTCTAAGAGTTATGAGCAATTTTGAACTTTTGGTTGCTGTAGCGCCACCTATGGGCCAATCGGGGTCGTACTCTGATAGGTTGTCCCCAAATTGAGGCCTACCATCTGGCCAGGTTTCAAGACTCTAGGCCTTACGGTTTGGCCTGCACGATGCGTTTTACGAATCCTTACAATTACAATAGGGTTTCAGCATTTCATGCTTGAACCCCTAAAAATCAGTACAATTACAATAGGGTTTCAGCACTTCGTGCTTGAACCCCTAATAAAAATCAGCACAATTACAATAGGGTTTCAGCATTTCATGCTTGAACCCCTAATAAGAAGAGACGTTTTGGACAGTTATAGCGCCACCTATTGTCCGATCTTCACGAAACTTGGCATGCTTCTTCACCATGTTCTGACACATCTGCTCATCGATTTTTGTGAAGTTTGGGGTTTTCCCTTAGGTTGTATAGGCTTTTGAGTGTTTTTTTGTCCCACACCTTTCCTGAATGACCCTGTTACAGCCAGGCCAATGCAAAAGTTCAACTTTTTTTCGATAATTATTGATCTAGAGACTCCAGAGAACTGTGCTAGACTGGTCTGGTTCCGATTGGGCCAAAAACCTAGGACTAGTTTGCAAAAGTAGGTTTTTCACTAAATTGCCCATAGAATTTTTTTTTTTGCTCGGATCGGGATTTGGAGATAGCCATTTTGTCCGTCTGGATCCAGGGATCACAGTGATGCTAAAATTGAGACTCTAGGACAAACTGTCTAGGAGTTATGAGCAATTTAGTAAATGTGGTCATTGTAGCGCCACCTATGGGCCAATCTGGGTCATACTTTGATAGGTTCTCCCCAAATTGAGGACTACCATTTGGCCAAGTTTCAAGGTTCCAGCTCTTACAGTTTGGGCTGCACGATGCGTTTTAGGGCGGAATAATAATAATAATAATAATAATTAAAGCTGCAAGCAGCATTTATCGGGGTTCAAGCATTTAAGGCCTTTAAGCACATAAGCATTTAAGACATTAAGTTTTATTTAGAAAGCTTTTAACCACTGAAATAATAGATGGAAAAGTCCATTTACAGCCAATACAGGCAATTTACCATAGGAAATATATGGTTTTCAAACCTTTTTAACAGTTATAGCGCCACCTATGGTCCGATCAACATGAAATTTGGCATGCTTGTTTAGAATATTATGGCACATATGCTCACCAATTTTCGTGAAGTTCTGAGTTTTCGTTTAGGATTTATAAGCTTTTGAGTGCATTTTGCCACACCCATTTTCTTTATGACCCAATTATAGCCATACGAAAAATTCAAAATTTCAACTTTTTTTCGATAATTATTGATCTAGGGAGTCCAGAGAATTGTCCTAGACTGGTCTGGTTCCGATCGGGCGAAAAACCAGGGACTAGTTTGCAAAAGTAGGTTTTTAACATATTCGCGAATAATTAATGAACGATTTGATTGACAGCAATGGTTCTTGAGGCAATGTTGTTCAGCATGAGCAGATCTATCAAATGATATGCATTTTGTGACAATAAGTGTAACACCACGTGATTACAGAGCCGTAAAACTCGTTAGCGCCAACTAGTGGCCGATTTCTTTCAAAATTCTTACAGACCTCTAGGGCTATGAGTTGAACATGCCCATCGAGTTTCGTTCCGATCGGCCTCCGTTAACCTTGTCTAATAGGTGCTCAAACTTCATTGGCCGATGGCGGCCATGTTTTTTGAGATACACCAATGTCCTCATAGACGTACATGACACCTTGGGCCAAGACACTGCATACCAATTTTCAAGTCAATCGGACTAACGGTCAGGTGGTTAAAGCCTGTTTTATGTTTTTTTCAAGTTATAGCGCCACCATGTGGCCAATCGCCGCGTTTTTTTTACTGTGACCTCAGATTGACCTCTTACACATGTGTACCGAGTTTGGTGAAGATACCTCATTTACTTCTGGAGTTATAGCCATTTTAGTAAAATAGGCCCCTCCCACAACGTACGTTTTGGCGCCCCTTAGCGTCCGTGAATCGAAATTTCAACTTTTTTTCGATAATTATTGATATTCAGACTCCAGAGAACATTTCTGTACTGGTTTGGTTCCGATCGGGCGAAAAACCTAGGACTAGTTCGCAAAAGTAGGTTTTTGGCAAAATTCAAAATGGCGGAAAATCTATCATGGCGGAAATGAAATCGGAGATATACGTTTTGTTCGTCAGGCATCCAGCTTCCCAATGATATAAGACACTTGAGTCTACGACATACGGTCTAGGAGTTCTGAGCAGTTTCGCGCTTTTGGTTGCTGTAGCGCCACCTATGGGCCGATTTGGCTAAGTCCGTGTATCTGAGTAGCGAGCAATACTACTACCATTTGACCAAGTATCACGTCTCTAGGCCTTACGGTTTTGGCTGCACGATGCGTTTTAGGGAAGAATAATAATAATAATAAAAATCAGGGCAATTACAATAGGGTTTCAGCACTTCGTGCTTGAACCCCTAATAATAAAAATCAGCACAATTACAATAGGGTTTCAGCATTTCATGCTTGAACCCCTAATAAGAAGAGACGTTTTGGACAGTTATAGCGCCACCTATTGTCCGATCTTCACGAAACTTGGCATGCTTCTTCACCATGTTCTGACACATCTGCTCATCGATTTTTGTGAAGTTTGGGGTTTTCCCTTAGGTTGTATAGGCTTTTGAGTGTTTTTTTGTCCCACACCTTTCCTGAATGACCCTGTTACAGCCAGGCCAATGCAAAAGTTCAACTTTTTTTCGATAATTATTGATCTAGAGACTCCAGAGAACTGTGCTAGACTGGTCTGGTTCCGATTGGGCCAAAAACCTAGGACTAGTTTGCAAAAGTAGGTTTTTCACTAAATTGCCCATAGAATTTTTTTTTTTGCTCGGATCGGGATTTGGAGATAGCCATTTTGTCCGTCTGGATCCAGGGATCACAGTGATGCTAAAATTGAGACTCTAGGACAAACTGTCTAGGAGTTATGAGCAATTTAGTAAATGTGGTCATTGTAGCGCCACCTATGGGCCAATCTGGGTCATACTTTGATAGGTTCTCCCCAAATTGAGGACTACCATTTGGCCAAGTTTCAAGGTTCCAGCTCTTACAGTTTGGGCTGCACGATGCGTTTTAGGGCGGAATAATAATAATAATAATAATAATTAAAGCTGCAAGCAGCATTTATCGGGGTTCAAGCATTTAAGGCCTTTAAGGCATTTAAGCATTCAAGACATTAAGATTTATTTAGAAAGCTTTTAACCACTGAAATAATAGATTGAAAAGTCCATTTACAGCCAATACAGGCAATTTACCATTGCTTTTTAACAGTTATAGCGCCAACTATCATCCGATCTACATACAATTTTGCATGCTTATTTAGAATGTTATGGCACATATGCTCACCAATTTTCGTGATGTTCTGAGTTTTTGTTTAGGATTTATAGGCTTTTGTTTGCATTTTGCCACGCCCATTTTCTTTATGACCCAATTATACCCATGCGAAAAATGCAAAAGTTCAACTTTTTTTGATAATTATTGATCTAAAGAGTCCAGAGAATTGTCCTAGACTCGTTTGGTTCCGATCGGGCAAAAAACCAGGGACTAGTTCGCAAAAGTAGGTTTTTAACATATTCGTGAATAATTAATAAACTGTTTGATTGACAGCAATGGTTCTAGAGGCAAAGTTGTTCAGCATGAGCAGGTCTATCAAATGATATGCATTTTGTGATGATAAGTGTAACACCACGTGATTACAGAGCCATAAAACTCGTTAGCGCCAACTAGTGGCCGATTTCTTTCAAAATTGTTACAGACCTCTAGGGCCATGAGTCGAACATGCCCACCGAGTTTTGTTCCGATCGGCCTCCGTTAACCTTGTCTAATAGGTGCTCAAACTTCATTGGCCGATGGCGGCCATGTTTTTTGAGATACACCAATGTCCTCATAGATATACATGACAGCTTGGACCAAGACACTGCATACCAATTTTCAAGTCAATCGGACTAACGGTCAGGTGGTTACAGCCTGATTTATGTTTTTTTCATGTTATAGCGCCACCATGTGGCCAATCGCCGCAATCTTTTTACTATGACCTCAGATTGACCTCTTACACAGGTGTACCGAGTTTGGTGAATATACCTCATTTACTTCTGGAGTTATAGCCATTTTAGTAAAATAGGCTCCGCCTTCTTCAAACATTTTGGCGCCCCTTAGCGACCGTCAATCGAAATTTCAACTTTTTTTCGATAATTATTGATATTCTGACTCCAGAGAACATTTCTGCACTGGTTTGGTTCCGATCGGACACAAAACCAGGGACTAGTTCGCAAAAGTAGGTTTTGGACATAATTCAAAATGGCGGAAAATTTGCATACCGGAAATGAAATCCTTGAGGCCTTTTTTGTTCGGCTTGACCCAAGGATTCCAATGATATAAGACACTTGAGTCTGTGACAAACGGTTAATGAGATTTAAGCAAAAATATGTTTTTGTTTTTGTTTTTTGCACTGTAGCGCCACCTATGGGCCAATCGGGGTCATATTTTGATAACCTCTCCTCGATTTTTGTACTACCATCTGGCAAAGTTTCAAGTCTCTAGCACTTACGGTTTGGGCTGCACGATGCGTTTTACGGCAGAAGAAAAATAATAATAATAATAATAATAAAAATCAGCACAATTACAATAGGGTTTCAGCATTTCATGCTTGAACCCCTAATAAGAAGAGACGTTTTGGACAGTTATAGCGCCACCTATTGTCCGATCTTCACGAAACTTGGCATGCTTCTTCACCATGTTCTGACACATCTGCTCATCGATTTTTGTGAAGTTTGAGGTTTTCCCTTAGGTTGTATAGGCTTTTGAGTGTTTTTTTGTCCCACACCTTTCCTGAATGACCCTGTTACAGCCAGGCCAATGCAAAAGTTCAACTTTTTTTCGATAATTATTGATATTCAGACTCCAGAGAACATTTCTGTACTGGTTTGGTTCCGATCGGGCGAAAAACCTAGGACTAGTTCGCAAAAGTAGGTTTTTGGCAAAATTCAAAATGGCGGAAAATCTATCATGGCGGAAATGAAATCGGAGATATACGTTTTGTTCGTCAGGCATCCAGCTTCCCAATGATATAAGACACTTGAGTCTACGACATACGGTCTAGGAGTTCTGAGCAGTTTCGCGCTTTTGGTTGCTGTAGCGCCACCTATGGGCCGATTTGGCTAAGTCCGTGTATCTGAGTAGCGAGCAATACTACTACCATTTGACCAAGTATCACGTCTCTAGGCCTTACGGTTTTGGCTGCACGATGCGTTTTAGGGAAGAATAATAATAATAATAAAAATCAGGGCAATTACAATAGGGTTTCAGCACTTCGTGCTTGAACCCCTAATAATAAAAATCAGCACAATTACAATAGGGTTTCAGCATTTCATGCTTGAACCCCTAATAAGAAGAGACGTTTTGGACAGTTATAGCGCCACCTATTGTCCGATCTTCACGAAACTTGGCATGCTTCTTCACCATGTTCTGACACATCTGCTCATCGATTTTTGTGAAGTTTGGGGTTTTCCCTTAGGTTGTATAGGCTTTTGAGTGTTTTTTTGTCCCACACCTTTCCTGAATGACCCTGTTACAGCCAGGCCAATGCAAAAGTTCAACTTTTTTTCGATAATTATTGATCTAGAGACTCCAGAGAACTGTGCTAGACTGGTCTGGTTCCGATTGGGCCAAAAACCTAGGACTAGTTTGCAAAAGTAGGTTTTTCACTAAATTGCCCATAGAAATTTTTTTGGAGATAGCCATTTTGTCCGTCTGGATCCAGGGATCACAGTGATGCTAAAATTGAGACTCTAGGACAAACTGTCTAGGAGTTATGAGCAATTTAGTAAATGTGGTCATTGTAGCGCCACCTATGGGCCAATCTGGGTCATACTTTGATAGGTTCTCCCCAAATTGAGGACTACCATTTGGCCAAGTTTCAAGGTTCCAGCTCTTACAGTTTGGGCTGCACGATGCGTTTTAGGGCGGAATAATAATAATAATAATAATAATTAAAGCTGCAAGCAGCATTTATCGGGGTTCAAGCATTTAAGGCCTTTAAGCACATAAGCATTTAAGACATTAAGTTTTATTTAGAAAGCTTTTAACCACTGAAATAATAGATGGAAAAGTCCATTTACAGCCAATACAGGCAATTTACCATAGGAAATATATGGTTTTCAAACCTTTTTAACAGTTATAGCGCCACCTATGGTCCGATCAACATGAAATTTGGCATGCTTGTTTAGAATATTATGGCACATATGCTCACCAATTTTCGTGAAGTTCTGAGTTTTCGTTTAGGATTTATAAGCTTTTGAGTGCATTTTGCCACACCCATTTTCTTTATGACCCAATTATAGCCATACGAAAAATTCAAAATTTCAACTTTTTTTCGATAATTATTGATCTAGGGAGTCCAGAGAATTGTCCTAGACTGGTCTGGTTCCGATCGGGCGAAAAACCAGGGACTAGTTTGCAAAAGTAGGTTTTTAACATATTCGCGAATAATTAATGAACGATTTGATTGACAGCAATGGTTCTTGAGGCAATGTTGTTCAGCATGAGCAGATCTATCAAATGATATGCATTTTGTGACAATAAGTGTAACACCACGTGATTACAGAGCCGTAAAACTCGTTAGCGCCAACTAGTGGCCGATTTCTTTCAAAATTCTTACAGACCTCTAGGGCTATGAGTTGAACATGCCCATCGAGTTTCGTTCCGATCGGCCTCCGTTAACCTTGTCTAATAGGTGCTCAAACTTCATTGGCCGATGGCGGCCATGTTTTTTGAGATACACCAATGTCCTCATAGACGTACATGACACCTTGGGCCAAGACACTGCATACCAATTTTCAAGTCAATCGGACTAACGGTCAGGTGGTTAAAGCCTGTTTTATGTTTTTTTCAAGTTATAGCGCCACCATGTGGCCAATCGCCGCGTTTTTTTTACTGTGACCTCAGATTGACCTCTTACACATGTGTACCGAGTTTGGTGAAGATACCTCATTTACTTCTGGAGTTATAGCCATTTTAGTAAAATAGGCCCCTCCCACAACGTACGTTTTGGCGCCCCTTAGCGTCCGTGAATCGAAATTTCAACTTTTTTTCGATAATTATTGATATTCAGACTCCAGAGAACATTTCTGTACTGGTTTGGTTCCGATCGGGCGAAAAACCTAGGACTAGTTCGCAAAAGTAGGTTTTTGGCAAAATTCAAAATGGCGGAAAATCTATCATGGCGGAAATGAAATCGGAGATATACGTTTTGTTCGTCAGGCATCCAGCTTCCCAATGATATAAGACACTTGAGTCTACGACATACGGTCTAGGAGTTCTGAGCAGTTTCGCGCTTTTGGTTGCTGTAGCGCCACCTATGGGCCGATTTGGCTAAGTCCGTGTATCTGAGTAGCGAGCAATACTACTACCATTTGACCAAGTATCACGTCTCTAGGCCTTACGGTTTTGGCTGCACGATGCGTTTTAGGGAAGAATAATAATAATAATTAAAGCTGCAAGCAGCATTTATCGGGGTTCAAGCAGTTAAGGCGTTTAAGGTTTTTAAGCACAAAAGCATCAAAAGTTATTAAGATTTATTTAGCAAGCATGTAACCACTGACATAATAGATGGAAAAGACCATTTACAGCCAATACAGGCAATTTGCCATGGGATATATATGGTTTTAAAGCTTTTTAACAGTTATAGCGCCACCTATGGTCCGATCTCCATAAAATTGTTTACTGTGACCTCAAATTGAACCCATACACATGTGTACTGAGTTTGGTGAAGATATCTCATTTACTTCTTGAGTTATAGCCATTTGAGTAAAATAGGCTCCTCCCACAACGATTTGCCACATTCTAGAATTATTTAATATGATTCTAGCATGATTTACTATCATATACCATGTTCCAGAATGATTTATTAGGATTCTAGCATGATTTACCTTGATACACCTCATTTCAGTATTATTTACTATGATTTACAATGTTTCTAGCATGATTAACCACATTACTAGCAATTATGTGAAGTGTCAGTGCAAATGAGGTGATGAACACTGACAAAATATTATTGTGTTATAATAGTTAGTTATATACGTGATTTTTAGTGTGTGTCCAAGTATGAATGCAAAAGCACATGTAAAATATTTCATTATTAAGTAGAATGGCCAGCAGAGGGCACTAGAAGACCACTTATTGGCTCACTTTCACTTTAAACCAGTTTTCTGCACTAAAGCAAACCAGTTTTTCCATGTTAACTCAATGCATGCTTACACACACACACACACACACACACACACACACACACACACACACACACACACACACACAGCATAGTTAACCATGATTTACCTTGATTTACCACATTACTAGCAATTATTTGAAGTGTCAGTGCAAATAAAGTGATTAACACTGACAAAATATGATTGTGTTATAATAGTTATTGCTATATAAGTGATTTTTTAGTGTGTATTCAAGTATAAATGCAAGCACATGTGGAAATATTTAATTAATAAGTAGAATGGCCAGCAGAGGGCAGTAGAAGACCACTGATTGGCTCACTTTCACTTTAAACCTCATGATTTTGACCAGTTTTCTGCACTAAAGCAAACCAGTGTTTCCATGTTAACTCAATAATGCATACTTGCTACATATGCTACACACAATAATGCTACACACACACACACACACACACACAAATGTTTCATTGATATTGGTGTCACATTCACCTTCATCACATTCACCTTCTGTCTTCATCACATTCACCATCTGTCGTCATCACCTGCACCTGCTCCTCATCACCCTCATCATCATCACCTGCTCCTCATCATCATAACCGTCACCTGTTGTCCTTGTCTTGATCTGTGTATTTAAGTTCCCCTCTCACCCATTATCATTGTCGGTTATTGTTTGTGCACTAGCACTCTGTTATGTTTGTTTTCATGTTGGAAAATAAAACCTTTGTTATATTTGTAACACACACACACACACACACACACACACACACACACACACACACACACACACACACACATTTACCATAGTTTATCATGATTTACCATGGCTGATACCAATACCAATATGACAAAATGACTATTTTAAACAGCAGGGGGCAGTAAAATACCACTTATTGGCTTAACATGCCATTAATTCATATCATTTTCACCCTTTTAACTGTTATAGAGGCAAATTTTGTCAGATCTGTCTGAAAATTTTCATGCATGTTCAGAGAGATATTTCACATGTTCTGACTTGTTTTTAAGAAGGTTTGAACATTCAATAAAGAGATATAGGCTATTGGGGACACTTGGTAAAGGCCACATATTGAAGTGACACTATTATAGCCATCCAAATGAAGAAGTCATACTTTTTCTGATAATTATTGATCTAGAGAGTCCTGAGAATTGCACTGCACTGGTTTTGAACATTATTATATGAACATTATGATTATATATGGAAAAGACCATTCACAGGCAATACAGGCAATTTACCATAGGAAATATATGAAGCTTTTTAACAGTTATAGCGCCACCTATGGTCCGATCTCCATAAAATGTTTACTGTGACCTCAAATTGAACCCATACACATGTGTACTGAGTTTGGTGAAGATATCTCATTTACTTCTTGAGTTATAGCCATTTGAGTAAAATAGGCTCCTCCCACAACGATTTGTCACATTCTAGAATTATTTAATATGATTCTAGCATGATTTACTATCATATACCATGTTCCAGAATGATTTATTAGGATTCTAGCATGATTTACCTTGATACACCTCATTTCAGTATTATTTACTATGATTTACAATGTTTCTAGCATGATTAACCACATTACTAGCAATTATGTCAAGTGTCAGTGCAAATGAGGTGATGAACACTGACAAAATATTATTGTGTTATAATAGTTAGTTATATACGTGATTTTTAGTGTGTGTCCAAGTATGAATGCAAAAGCACATGTAAAATATTTCATTATTAAGTAGAATGGCCAGCAGAGGGCACTAGAAGACCACTTATTGGCTCACTTTCACTTTAAACCAGTTTTCTGCACTAAAGCAAACCAGTTTTTCCATGTTAACTCAATGCATGCTTACACACACACACACACACACACAAACACACACACACACACACACACACACACACACACACACACACACACACAGCATAGTTAACCATGATTTACCATGATATACCACGTTCTAGTATTTACCAGGAGATAAACGACAATCTAGTATTATTTACTTTGATTTACCATGTTTCTAGCCTGATTTATCACATTACTAGCAATTATTTGAAGTGTCAGTGCAAATAAAGTGATTAACACTGACAAAATATGATTGTGTTATAATAGTTATTGCTATATAAGTGATTTTTAGTGTGTATTCAAGTATAAATGCAAGCACATGTGGAAAAATTTAATTAATAAGTAGAATGGCCAGCAGAGGGCAGTAGAAGACCACTTATTGGCTCACTTTCACTTTAAACCTCATGATTTTGACCAGTTTTCTGCACTAAAGCAAACCAGTGTTTCCATGTTAACTCAATAATGCATGTTTACACACACACACACACACACACACACACACACACACACACACACACACACACACACACACACACACACACACACACACACACACACACACACACACACACACACACACAAAGACAAATGTTGTTGTTGTTTTTTCAATGCTATTGGGATATGTCATTATGAAAATATATTTGAATGGTCTATAAACATTTCACAAAGTCTTTGTAAGCTATTAATCAGATCATTCAGAATTTATTCAGAAACCTAAGACTACACACACACATTCTGTTGTAGATACAGACATTTGAAGTATATGATGTGATCAAACTGTTTACTGCAAATCTCCTTCAGGATTCACTTTCCTCAATGTGACAATTGTTAGTAGTAATACTTCAATAGATGAATTTGACTACATGTGATTGTAAATGTTAAAAGAGTTATTCAATAACGTCTAAATATGAATTCTACAACAATATGACAAAATGACTATTTTAAACAGCAGGGGGCAGTAGAATACCACTTATTGGCTTAATATGCCATTATATTCATATCATTTTCACCTTTTTAACTGTTATAGAGGCAAATTTTGACTGATCTGTCTGAAAAGGTTCATTTTTGTTTAGAGTGATATTTCACATGTTATGACTTGTTTTGAAGAAGCTCTGAGCATTCATTGAAGAGATATAGGCTTTCGGGGAGACTTGGTCAAGGCCACATTTTGAAGTGACCCTATTATAGCCATACAAATGAAGTAGTTCAACTTTTTCTGATAATTACTGATCTAGAGAGTCCAGAGAATTGTACTGCACTAGTTTTGAACATTATTATATGAAAATTATATGATTATAGATGGAAAAGACCATTTACAGCCAATACAGGCAATTTACCATAGGAAATATATGGTTTTAAAGTTTTTTAACAGTTATAGCGCCACCTATGGTCCGATCTCCATAACATTTCGCATGGTTATTAATGATGTTAGGTCACATACGCTCATCCAATTTTTGTGAAGTTCTGAGTTTTTTTTATATATGATTTATAGGCTCTTTAGTGTATTTTGCCACACCCATTTTATAAATGACCCTATTACAGCCACCCAAATGCAAAAGTTCAACTTTTTTTCGATAATTATTGATCTAGAGAGTCCAGAGAATTGCCCTAGACTGGTCTGGTTCCGATCGGGCAAAAAACCTAGGACTAGTTCGCAAAAGTAGGTTTTTAACATATTCGCGAATAATTAATGAATGGTTTGATTGACATTAGTGGTTCTTGAGGCAAAGTTGTTGAGCATGAGCAGATCTATCTAATGATATGCATTTTGTGACAATAAGTGTAACACCACGTGATTAAAGAGCCTTAAAACTCGTTTGCGCCAACTAGTGGCCGATTTCTTTCAAAATTGTTACAGACCTCTAGGGGCTTGAGCCGAACATGCCCACCGAGTTTCGTTCCGATCGGACTTCGTTAATAGGTGCTCAAACCTCATTTGCCAATGGCGGCCATGTTTTTCGAGATACGCCAATATCCTTTTAGACATACATGGCCCCTTGGGCCAAGACACTGCATACCAAATTTCAAGTCATTCGGAAAAACGGTCAGGTGTCTATACGTTTTTTTTATTTTATAGCGCCACCATGAGGCCAATCGACGCAATTTTTTTACTGTGACCTCAAATTGACCTCCTACATATGTTTACCAAGTTTGGTGAAGATATCTCATTTCGTTCACGAGTTATAACAATTTTAGTAAAACTGACTCCGCCTCCTTCGAACATTTTGGCACCCCGTAGCGACCATGAATCGAAATTTCAACTTTTTTTCGATAATTATTTATATTCAGACTCCAGAGAACATTTCTGCACTGGTTTGGTTCCGATCGGACAAAAAACCACAGACTAGTTCGCAAAAGTAGGTTTTTGACAAAATTCAAAATGGCGGAAAAATTTGCCAACCGGAAATGAAATCGGAGATATACGTTTTGTCCGCCTTGATCCAAGGATTATAGTGATATAAGACACTTGAGTCTACGACAAACCGTCTAGGAGTTATTAGCGATTTTATACTTTTGCTTACTATAGCGCCACCTATTGGCCAATCGGGGTCATAATTTGATAACCTCTCCTCGATTTTTGTACTACCTTCTGGCAAAGTCTCAAGTCTCCAGCACTTACGGTTTGGGCTGCACGATGCGTTTTACGGCAGAATAATAATAATAAAAATCAGGACAATTACAATAGGGTTTCAGCACTTCGTGCTTGAACCCCTAATAAAAATCAGGGCAATTACAATAGGGTTTCAGCACTTCGTGCTTGAACCCCTAATAATAAAAATCAGCACAATTACAATAGGGTTTCAGCATTTCATGCTTGAACCCCTAATAAGAAGAGACGTTTTGGACAGTTATAGCGCCACCTATTGTCCGATCTTCACGAAACTTGGCATGCTTCTTCACCATGTTCTGACACATCTGCTCATCGATTTTTGTGAAGTTTGGGGTTTTCCCTTAGGTTGTATAGGCTTTTGAGTGTTTTTTTGTCCCACACCTTTCCTGAATGACCCTGTTACAGCCAGGCCAATGCAAAAGTTCAACTTTTTTTCGATAATTATTGATCTAGAGACTCCAGAGAACTGTGCTAGACTGGTCTGGTTCCGATTGGGCCAAAAACCTAGGACTAGTTTGCAAAAGTAGGTTTTTCACTAAATTGCCCATAGAATTTTTTTTTTTGCTCGGATCGGGATTTGGAGATAGCCATTTTGTCCGTCTGGATCCAGGGATCACAGTGATGCTAAAATTGAGACTCTAGGACAAACTGTCTAGGAGTTATGAGCAATTTAGTAAATGTGGTCATTGTAGCGCCACCTATGGGCCAATCTGGGTCATACTTTGATAGGTTCTCCCCAAATTGAGGACTACCATTTGGCCAAGTTTCAAGGTTCCAGCTCTTACAGTTTGGGCTGCACGATGCGTTTTAGGGCGGAATAATAATAATAATAATAATAATTAAAGCTGCAAGCAGCATTTATCGGGGTTCAAGCATTTAAGGCCTTTAAGCACATAAGCATTTAAGACATTAAGTTTTATTTAGAAAGCTTTTAACCACTGAAATAATAGATGGAAAAGTCCATTTACAGCCAATACAGGCAATTTACCATAGGAAATATATGGTTTTCAAACCTTTTTAACAGTTATAGCGCCACCTATGGTCCGATCAACATGAAATTTGGCATGCTTGTTTAGAATATTATGGCACATATGCTCACCAATTTTCGTGAAGTTCTGAGTTTTCGTTTAGGATTTATAAGCTTTTGAGTGCATTTTGCCACACCCATTTTCTTTATGACCCAATTATAGCCATACGAAAAATTCAAAATTTCAACTTTTTTTCGATAATTATTGATCTAGGGAGTCCAGAGAATTGTCCTAGACTGGTCTGGTTCCGATCGGGCGAAAAACCAGGGACTAGTTTGCAAAAGTAGGTTTTTAACATATTCGCGAATAATTAATGAACGATTTGATTGACAGCAATGGTTCTTGAGGCAATGTTGTTCAGCATGAGCAGATCTATCAAATGATATGCATTTTGTGACAATAAGTGTAACACCACGTGATTACAGAGCCGTAAAACTCGTTAGCGCCAACTAGTGGCCGATTTCTTTCAAAATTCTTACAGACCTCTAGGGCTATGAGTTGAACATGCCCATCGAGTTTCGTTCCGATCGGCCTCCGTTAACCTTGTCTAATAGGTGCTCAAACTTCATTGGCCGATGGCGGCCATGTTTTTTGAGATACACCAATGTCCTCATAGACGTACATGACACCTTGGGCCAAGACACTGCATACCAATTTTCAAGTCAATCGGACTAACGGTCAGGTGGTTAAAGCCTGTTTTATGTTTTTTTCAAGTTATAGCGCCACCATGTGGCCAATCGCCGCGTTTTTTTTACTGTGACCTCAGATTGACCTCTTACACATGTGTACCGAGTTTGGTGAAGATACCTCATTTACTTCTGGAGTTATAGCCATTTTAGTAAAATAGGCCCCTCCCACAACGTACGTTTTGGCGCCCCTTAGCGTCCGTGAATCGAAATTTCAACTTTTTTTCGATAATTATTGATATTCAGACTCCAGAGAACATTTCTGTACTGGTTTGGTTCCGATCGGGCGAAAAACCTAGGACTAGTTCGCAAAAGTAGGTTTTTGGCAAAATTCAAAATGGCGGAAAATCTATCATGGCGGAAATGAAATCGGAGATATACGTTTTGTTCGTCAGGCATCCAGCTTCCCAATGATATAAGACACTTGAGTCTACGACATACGGTCTAGGAGTTCTGAGCAGTTTCGCGCTTTTGGTTGCTGTAGCGCCACCTATGGGCCGATTTGGCTAAGTCCGTGTATCTGAGTAGCGAGCAATACTACTACCATTTGACCAAGTATCACGTCTCTAGGCCTTACGGTTTTGGCTGCACGATGCGTTTTAGGGAAGAATAATAATAATAATAAAAATCAGGGCAATTACAATAGGGTTTCAGCACTTCGTGCTTGAACCCCTAATAATAAAAATCAGCACAATTACAATAGGGTTTCAGCATTTCATGCTTGAACCCCTAATAAGAAGAGACGTTTTGGACAGTTATAGCGCCACCTATTGTCCGATCTTCACGAAACTTGGCATGCTTCTTCACCATGTTCTGACACATCTGCTCATCGATTTTTGTGAAGTTTGGGGTTTTCCCTTAGGTTGTATAGGCTTTTGAGTGTTTTTTTGTCCCACACCTTTCCTGAATGACCCTGTTACAGCCAGGCCAATGCAAAAGTTCAACTTTTTTTCGATAATTATTGATCTAGAGACTCCAGAGAACTGTGCTAGACTGGTCTGGTTCCGATTGGGCCAAAAACCTAGGACTAGTTTGCAAAAGTAGGTTTTTCACTAAATTGCCCATAGAAATTTTTTTTTTGCTCGGATCGGGATTTGGAGATAGCCATTTTGTCCGTCTGGATCCAGGGATCACAGTGATGCTAAAATTGAGACTCTAGGACAAACTGTCTAGGAGTTATGAGCAATTTAGTAAATGTGGTCATTGTAGCGCCACCTATGGGCCAATCTGGGTCATACTTTGATAGGTTCTCCCCAAATTGAGGACTACCATTTGGCCAAGTTTCAAGGTTCCAGCTCTTACAGTTTGGGCTGCACGATGCGTTTTAGGGCGGAATAATAATAATAATAATAATAATTAAAGCTGCAAGCAGCATTTATCGGGGTTCAAGCATTTAAGGCCTTTAAGGCATTTAAGCATTCAAGACATTAAGATTTATTTAGAAAGCTTTTAACCACTGAAATAATAGATTGAAAAGTCCATTTACAGCCAATACAGGCAATTTACCATTGCTTTTTAACAGTTATAGCGCCAACTATCATCCGATCTACATACAATTTTGCATGCTTATTTAGAATGTTATGGCACATATGCTCACCAATTTTCGTGATGTTCTGAGTTTTTGTTTAGGATTTATAGGCTTTTGAGTGCATTTTGCCACGCCCATTTTCTTTATGACCCAATTATACCCATGCGAAAAATGCAAAAGTTCAACTTTTTTTGATAATTATTGATCTAAAGAGTCCAGAGAATTGTCCTAGACTCGTTTGGTTCCGATCGGGCAAAAAACCAGGGACTAGTTCGCAAAAGTAGGTTTTTAACATATTCGTGAATAATTAATAAACTGTTTGATTGACAGCAATGGTTCTAGAGGCAAAGTTGTTCAGCATGAGCAGGTCTATCAAATGATATGCATTTTGTGATGATAAGTGTAACACCACGTGATTACAGAGCCATAAAACTCGTTAGCGCCAACTAGTGGCCGATTTCTTTCAAAATTGTTACAGACCTCTAGGGCTATGAGTTGAACATGCCCATCGAGTTTCGTTCCGATCGGCCTCCGTTAACCTTGTCTAATAGGTGCTCAAACTTCATTGGCCGATGGCGGCCATGTTTTTTGAGATACACCAATGTCCTCATAGACGTACATGACACCTTGGGCCAAGACACTGCATACCAATTTTCAAGTCAATCGGACTAACGGTCAGGTGGTTAAAGCCTGTTTTATGTTTTTTTCAAGTTATAGCGCCACCATGTGGCCAATCGCCGCGTTTTTTTTACTGTGACCTCAGATTGACCTCTTACACATGTGTACCGAGTTTGGTGAAGATACCTCATTTACTTCTGGAGTTATAGCCATTTTAGTAAAATAGGCCCCTCCCACAACGTACGTTTTGGCGCCCCTTAGCGTCCGTGAATCGAAATTTCAACTTTTTTTCGATAATTATTGATATTCAGACTCCAGAGAACATTTCTGTACTGGTTTGGTTCCGATCGGGCGAAAAACCTAGGACTAGTTCGCAAAAGTAGGTTTTTGGCAAAATTCAAAATGGCGGAAAATCTATCATGGCGGAAATGAAATCGGAGATATACGTTTTGTTCGTCAGGCATCCAGCTTCCCAATGATATAAGACACTTGAGTCTACGACATACGGTCTAGGAGTTCTGAGCAGTTTCGCGCTTTTGGTTGCTGTAGCGCCACCTATGGGCCGATTTGGCTAAGTCCGTGTATCTGAGTAGCGAGCAATACTACTACCATTTGACCAAGTATCACGTCTCTAGGCCTTACGGTTTTGGCTGCACGATGCGTTTTAGGGAAGAATAATAATAATAATAAAAATCAGGGCAATTACAATAGGGTTTCAGCACTTCGTGCTTGAACCCCTAATAATAAAAATCAGCACAATTACAATAGGGTTTCAGCATTTCATGCTTGAACCCCTAATAAGAAGAGACGTTTTGGACAGTTATAGCGCCACCTATTGTCCGATCTTCACGAAACTTGGCATGCTTCTTCACCATGTTCTGACACATCTGCTCATCGATTTTTGTGAAGTTTGGGGTTTTCCCTTAGGTTGTATAGGCTTTTGAGTGTTTTTTTGTCCCACACCTTTCCTGAATGACCCTGTTACAGCCAGGCCAATGCAAAAGTTCAACTTTTTTTCGATAATTATTGATCTAGAGACTCCAGAGAACTGTGCTAGACTGGTCTGGTTCCGATTGGGCCAAAAACCTAGGACTAGTTTGCAAAAGTAGGTTTTTCACTAAATTGCCCATAGAAATTTTTTTGGAGATAGCCATTTTGTCCGTCTGGATCCAGGGATCACAGTGATGCTAAAATTGAGACTCTAGGACAAACTGTCTAGGAGTTATGAGCAATTTAGTAAATGTGGTCATTGTAGCGCCACCTATGGGCCAATCTGGGTCATACTTTGATAGGTTCTCCCCAAATTGAGGACTACCATTTGGCCAAGTTTCAAGGTTCCAGCTCTTACAGTTTGGGCTGCACGATGCGTTTTAGGGCGGAATAATAATAATAATTAAAGCTGCAAGCAGCATTTATCGGGGTTCAAGCAGTTAAGGCCTTTAAGGCATTTAAGCACAAAAGCATCAAAAGTTATTAAGATTTATTTAATAAGCATGTAACCACTGACATAATAGATGGAAAAGACCATTTACAGCCAATACAGGCAATTTACCATGTGATATATATGGTTTTAAAGCTTTTTAACAGTTATAGCGCCACCTATGGTCCGATCTCCATAGAATTGTTTACTGTGACCTCAAATTGAACCCATACACATGTGTACTGAGTTTGGTGAAGATATCTCATTTACTTCTTGAGTTATAGCCATTTTAGTAAAATAGGCTCCTCCCACAACAATTTAGCATATTCTAGTATTATTTACTATGATTCTAGCATGATTTGCCATATTCTAGCATAATTTACCATGATATACTACATTCTAGTATGATTTACCATTGTTTACTGTGATTCTAGCATGGATTACCATAGTTTATCATGATTTATCATAGTTTACCATGATTCATCATAGTTTACCATGATTTACCCTGTTCTAGCATAGTTTACCATGATTTACCATGTTCTAGCATGATTTACCATGATATACCACATTCTAACATGATTTACCATAGTTTATTATGATTTATCATGGCTTACCATGATTTACCATGTTCTAGCATGATGTACCATGATATACCATGTTCTAGAATGATGTACCAGGATTGTAGTATGATTTATCTTGATACACCACATTATAGTATTATTTATTATGATTTACCATGTTTTTAGTGTGATTTACCATGATTTACCACATTGCTAGCAATTATGTGAAGTATCAGTAAAAATGAAGTGATAAACTCTGACAAAATATGATTGTGCTACAATAGTAATTGTTATATAAGTGATTTTTTAGTGTTTTATTGTTATATAAGTGATTTTTAGTGTCTAATGAATGCAAAAGCATAAGTGAGTAGACTTCATTAATAAGTAGAATGGCCAGCAGAGGGCAGGAGAAGACCACATATTGGCTCACTTTCACTTTAAACTTCTTGATTTTCACCATTTTTCTGCACTAAAGCAAACCAGTTTTTCCATTTTAACTCCATAATGCATGTTTACACACACACACACACACACACACACACACACACACACACACACACACACACACACACACACACACACACACACACACACACACACACACACAGACAAATGTTGTTTTTTCAATGCTATTGGGATATGTCATTATGAAAATATATTTGAATGGTCTATAAACATTTCACAAAGTCTTTGCAAGCTATTAATCAGATGATTAACCTAAGACTACACACACACATTATGTTGTAGATGCAGACATTTGAAATGTATGATGTGATCAAACTGTCAATACTAATACTTTAACAGATGGATTTTGACTAAATGTAATTGTAAATGTTAAAATAGTGATTTTATAAAGTCTAAATATAAATTATAGAACAATATGACAAAATGACTATTTTGAACAGCAGGGGGCAGTAAAATACCACTTATTGGCTTAACATGCCATTATAATCATATCATTTTCACCTTTTTAACTGTTATAGAGGCACATTTTGTCTGATCTGTCTGAAAATTTTCATGCATGTTCAGAGTGATATTTCACATGTTCTGACTTGTTTTTAAGAAGGTCTGAGTCATTCATTAAAGAGATATAGGCTTTCGGGGACACTTGGTAAAGGCTACATTTTGAAGTGAACCTATTATAGCTATCCAAATGAAGTAGTTCAACTTTTTCTGACAATTATTGATCTAGTGAGTCCAGAGAATTGTATTGCACTAGTTTTGAACATTATGATATGAAAATTATATGATCAGAGATGGAAAAGACCATTTACAGCCAATACAAGCAACATACCATAGGAAATATATGGTTTTAAAGCTTTTTAAAGGTTATAGCGCCACCTATCGTCCGATCTCCATAAAATTTTGCATGCTTGTTAATGATGTTATGACACATAGGCTGACCAATTTTTGTGAAGTTCTGAGTTTTCATTTAGGATTTATAGGCTTTTGAGTGTATTTTGCCACACCCATTTTATAAATGACCCTGTTACAGCCACCCACATGCCAAAGTTCAACTTTTTTTTGATAATTATTGATCTAGAGAGTCCAGAGAATTGTCCTAGACTGGTTTGGTTCCGATCGGGCGAAAAACCA
Source organism: Squalius cephalus (assembly GCF_949319135.1). NCBI lineage: Eukaryota > Metazoa > Chordata > Actinopteri > Cypriniformes > Leuciscidae > Squalius > Squalius cephalus. The sequence continues at coordinate 21,825,996 of NC_137129.1, read as the reverse complement.
CGGACTAGTTCGCAAAAGTAGGTTTAGGACAAAATTCGACATAGCAGAAAATTTCCCCTGCCTACATCCAAATCGGAGATAGCCATTTTGTCCGCCTTGAGCCAAGGATTCCAACGATATAAGACACTTGATCCTGGGACAAACGGTCTAAGAGTTATGAGCGATTTTGAACTTTTGGTTGCTGTAGCGCCACCTATGGGCCAATCGGGGTCATACTCTGATAGGTTGTCCCCAAATTGAGGCCTACCATCTGGCCAGGTTTCAAGTCTCTAGGCCTTACGGTTTGTCCTGCACGATGCGTTTTACAAATCCTTACAATTACAATAGGGTTTCAGCATTTCATGCTTGAACCCCTAATAAGAATGAAGGCTTTTTGACAGTTATAGCGCCACCTATGGTCCGATCTCCATGAAACTCTGCATGCTTCCTCACCATGTTCTGACACATATGCTCATCAATTTTTGTGAAGTTCTGAGTTTTCCTTTGGGATTTATAGGCTTTTGAGTGTATTTTGCCACGCCCCTTTTCTAAATGACCCTGTTACAGCCACCCACATGCCAAAGTTCAACTTTTTTTCGATAATTATTGATCTAGAGAGTCCAGAGAATTGTCCTAGACTGGTTTGGTTCCGATCGGGCGAAAAACCACGGACTAGTTCACAAAAGTAGGTTTAGGACAAAATTCGACATAGCAGAAAATTTCCCCTGCCTACATTCAAATCGGAGATAGCCATTTTGTCCGCCTTGAGCCAAGGATTCCAACGATATAAGACACTTGATCCTGGGACAAACGGTCTAAGAGTTATGAGCGATTTTGAACTTTTGGTTGCTGTAGCGCCACCTATGGGCCAATCGGGGTCATACTCTGATAGGTTGTCCCCAAATTGAGGCCTACCATCTGGCCAGGTTTCAAGTCTCTAGGCCTTACGGTTTGTCCTGCACGATGCGTTTTACAAATCCTTACAATTACAATAGGGTTTCAGCATTTCATGCTTGAACCCCTAATAAGAATGAAGGCTTTTTGACAGTTATAGCGCCACCTATGGTCCGATCTCCATGAAACTCTGCATGCTTCCTCACCATGTTCTGACACATATGCTCATCAATTTTTGTGAAGTTCTGAGTTTTCCTTTGGGATTTATAGGCTTTTGAGTGTATTTTGCCACGCCCCTTTTCTAAATGACCCTGTTACAGCCACCCACATGCCAAAGTTCAACTTTTTTTCGATAATTATTGATCTAGAGAGTCCAGAGAATTGTCCTAGACTGGTTTGGTTCCGATCGGGCGAAAAACCAGGGACTAGTTCACAAAAGTAGGTTTTGGACAAAATCCGACATAGCAGAAAATTTTCCCTGCCTACATCCAAATCGGAGATAGCCATTTTGTCCGCCTCGAGCCAAGGATTCCAACGATATAAGACACTTGATCCTGGGACAAACGGTCTAAGAGTTATGAGCGATTTTGAACTTTTGGTTGCTGTAGCGCCACCTATGGGCCAATCGGGGTCATACTCTGATAGGTTGTCCCCAAATTGAGGCCTACCATCTGGCCAGGTTTCAAGTCTCTAGGCCTTACGGTTTGTCCTGCACGATGCGTTTTACAAATCCTTACAATTACAATAGGGTTTCAGCATTTCATGCTTGAACCCCTAATAATAAAAATCAGCACAATTACAATAGGGTTTCAGCATTTCATGCTTGAACCCCTAATAAGAGGAGACGTTTTGGACAGTTATAGCGCCACCTATGGTCCGATCTTCACGAAACTTGGCATGCTTCTTCACCATGTTCTGACACATCTGCTCATCGATTTTTGTGAAGTTTGGGGTTTTCCCTTAGGTTGTATAGGCTTTTGAGTGTTTTTTGGTCCCACCCCTTTCCTAAATGACCCTGTTACAGCCAGGCCAATGCAAAAGTTCAACTTTTTTTTGATAATTATTGATCTAGAGACTCCAGAGAACTGTGCTAGACTGGTCTGGTTCCGATTGGGCCAAAAACCTAGGACTAGTTTGCAAAAGTAGGTTTTTCACTAAATTGCCCATAGAAATTTTTTTTTGCTCGTAGAGCAATTTGGAGATAGCCATTTTGTCCGTCTGGATCCAGGGATCACAGTGATGCTAAAATTGAGACTCTAGGACAAACTGTCTAGGAGTTATGAGTAATTTAGTAAATGTGGTCATTGTAGCGCCACCTATGGGCCAATCTGGGTCATACTTTGATAGGTTCTCCCCAAATTGAGGACTACCATTTGGCCAAGTTTCAAGGTTCCAGCTCTTACGGTTTGGGCTGCACGATGCGTTTTAGGGCGGAATAATAATAATAATAATAATAATAATAATAAAAATCAGCACAATTACAATAGGGTTTCAGCATTTCATGCTTGAACCCCTAATAATAATAATAATAAAAATCAGCACAATTACAATAGGGTTTCAGCATTTCATGCTTGAACCCCTAATAAGAAGAGACGTTTTGGACAGTTATAGCGCCACCTATTGTCCGATCTTCACGAAACTTGGCATGCTTCTTCACCATGTTCTGACACATCTGCTCATCGATTTTTGTGAAGTTTGGGGTTTTCCCTTAGGTTGTATAGGCTTTTGAGTGTTTTTTTGTCCCACACCTTTCCTGAATGACCCTGTTACAGCCAGGCCAATGCAAAAGTTCAACTTTTTTTCGATAATTATTGATCTAGAGACTCCAGAGAACTGTGCTAGACTGGTCTGGTTCCGATTGGGCCAAAAACCTAGGACTAGTTTGCAAAAGTAGGTTTTTCACTAAATTGCCCATAGAATTTTTTTTTTTGCTCGGATCGGGATTTGGAGATAGCCATTTTGTCCGTCTGGATCCAGGGATCACAGTGATGCTAAAATTGAGACTCTAGGACAAACTGTCTAGGAGTTATGAGCAATTTAGTAAATGTGGTCATTGTAGCGCCACCTATGGGCCAATCTGGGTCATACTTTGATAGGTTCTCCCCAAATTGAGGACTACCATTTGGCCAAGTTTCAAGGTTCCAGCTCTTACAGTTTGGGCTGCACGATGCGTTTTAGGGCGGAATAATAATAATAATAATAATAATTAAAGCTGCAAGCAGCATTTATCGGGGTTCAAGCATTTAAGGCCTTTAAGCACATAAGCATTTAAGACATTAAGTTTTATTTAGAAAGCTTTTAACCACTGAAATAATAGATGGAAAAGTCCATTTACAGCCAATACAGGCAATTTACCATAGGAAATATATGGTTTTCAAACCTTTTTAACAGTTATAGCGCCACCTATGGTCCGATCAACATGAAATTTGGCATGCTTGTTTAGAATATTATGGCACATATGCTCACCAATTTTCGTGAAGTTCTGAGTTTTCGTTTAGGATTTATAAGCTTTTGAGTGCATTTTGCCACACCCATTTTCTTTATGACCCAATTATAGCCATACGAAAAATTCAAAATTTCAACTTTTTTTCGATAATTATTGATCTAGGGAGTCCAGAGAATTGTCCTAGACTGGTCTGGTTCCGATCGGGCGAAAAACCAGGGACTAGTTTGCAAAAGTAGGTTTTTAACATATTCGCGAATAATTAATGAACGATTTGATTGACAGCAATGGTTCTTGAGGCAATGTTGTTCAGCATGAGCAGATCTATCAAATGATATGCATTTTGTGACAATAAGTGTAACACCACGTGATTACAGAGCCGTAAAACTCGTTAGCGCCAACTAGTGGCCGATTTCTTTCAAAATTCTTACAGACCTCTAGGGCTATGAGTTGAACATGCCCATCGAGTTTCGTTCCGATCGGCCTCCGTTAACCTTGTCTAATAGGTGCTCAAACTTCATTGGCCGATGGCGGCCATGTTTTTTGAGATACACCAATGTCCTCATAGACGTACATGACACCTTGGGCCAAGACACTGCATACCAATTTTCAAGTCAATCGGACTAACGGTCAGGTGGTTAAAGCCTGTTTTATGTTTTTTTCAAGTTATAGCGCCACCATGTGGCCAATCGCCGCGTTTTTTTTACTGTGACCTCAGATTGACCTCTTACACATGTGTACCGAGTTTGGTGAAGATACCTCATTTACTTCTGGAGTTATAGCCATTTTAGTAAAATAGGCCCCTCCCACAACGTACGTTTTGGCGCCCCTTAGCGTCCGTGAATCGAAATTTCAACTTTTTTTCGATAATTATTGATATTCAGACTCCAGAGAACATTTCTGTACTGGTTTGGTTCCGATCGGGCGAAAAACCTAGGACTAGTTCGCAAAAGTAGGTTTTTGGCAAAATTCAAAATGGCGGAAAATCTATCATGGCGGAAATGAAATCGGAGATATACGTTTTGTTCGTCAGGCATCCAGCTTCCCAATGATATAAGACACTTGAGTCTACGACATACGGTCTAGGAGTTCTGAGCAGTTTCGCGCTTTTGGTTGCTGTAGCGCCACCTATGGGCCGATTTGGCTAAGTCCGTGTATCTGAGTAGCGAGCAATACTACTACCATTTGACCAAGTATCACGTCTCTAGGCCTTACGGTTTTGGCTGCACGATGCGTTTTAGGGAAGAATAATAATAATAATAAAAATCAGGGCAATTACAATAGGGTTTCAGCACTTCGTGCTTGAACCCCTAATAATAAAAATCAGCACAATTACAATAGGGTTTCAGCATTTCATGCTTGAACCCCTAATAAGAAGAGACGTTTTGGACAGTTATAGCGCCACCTATTGTCCGATCTTCACGAAACTTGGCATGCTTCTTCACCATGTTCTGACACATCTGCTCATCGATTTTTGTGAAGTTTGGGGTTTTCCCTTAGGTTGTATAGGCTTTTGAGTGTTTTTTTGTCCCACACCTTTCCTGAATGACCCTGTTACAGCCAGGCCAATGCAAAAGTTCAACTTTTTTTCGATAATTATTGATCTAGAGACTCCAGAGAACTGTGCTAGACTGGTCTGGTTCCGATTGGGCCAAAAACCTAGGACTAGTTTGCAAAAGTAGGTTTTTCACTAAATTGCCCATAGAAATTTTTTTTTTGCTCGGATCGGGATTTGGAGATAGCCATTTTGTCCGTCTGGATCCAGGGATCACAGTGATGCTAAAATTGAGACTCTAGGACAAACTGTCTAGGAGTTATGAGCAATTTAGTAAATGTGGTCATTGTAGCGCCACCTATGGGCCAATCTGGGTCATACTTTGATAGGTTCTCCCCAAATTGAGGACTACCATTTGGCCAAGTTTCAAGGTTCCAGCTCTTACAGTTTGGGCTGCACGATGCGTTTTAGGGCGGAATAATAATAATAATTAAAGCTGCAAGCAGCATTTATCGGGGTTCAAGCAGTTAAGGCCTTTAAGGCATTTAAGCACAAAAGCATCAAAAGTTATTAAGATTTATTTAATAAGCATGTAACCACTGACATAATAGATGGAAAAGACCATTTACAGCCAATACAGGCAATTTACCATGTGATATATATGGTTTTAAAGCTTTTTAACAGTTATAGCGCCACCTATGGTCCGATCTCCATAGAATTGTTTACTGTGACCTCAAATTGAACCCATACACATGTGTACTGAGTTTGGTGAAGATATCTCATTTACTTCTTGAGTTATAGCCATTTTAGTAAAATAGGCTCCTCCCACAACAATTTAGCATATTCTAGTATTATTTACTATGATTCTAGCATGATTTGCCATATTCTAGCATAATTTACCATGATATACTACATTCTAGTATGATTTACCATTGTTTACTGTGATTCTAGCATGGATTACCATAGTTTATCATGATTTATCATAGTTTACCATGATTCATCATAGTTTACCATGATTTACCCTGTTCTAGCATAGTTTACCATGATTTACCATGTTCTAGCATGATTTACCATGATATACCACATTCTAACATGATTTACCATAGTTTATTATGATTTATCATGGCTTACCATGATTTACCATGTTCTAGCATGATGTACCATGATATACCATGTTCTAGAATGATGTACCAGGATTGTAGTATGATTTATCTTGATACACCACATTATAGTATTATTTATTATGATTTACCATGTTTTTAGTGTGATTTACCATGATTTACCACATTGCTAGCAATTATGTGAAGTATCAGTAAAAATGAAGTGATAAACTCTGACAAAATATGATTGTGCTACAATAGTAATTGTTATATAAGTGATTTTTTAGTGTTTTATTGTTATATAAGTGATTTTTAGTGTCTAATGAATGCAAAAGCATAAGTGAGTAGACTTCATTAATAAGTAGAATGGCCAGCAGAGGGCAGGAGAAGACCACATATTGGCTCACTTTCACTTTAAACTTCTTGATTTTCACCATTTTTCTGCACTAAAGCAAACCAGTTTTTCCATTTTAACTCCATAATGCATGTTTACACACACACACACACACACACACACACACACACACACACACACACACACACACACACACACACACACACACACACACACACACACACAGACAAATGTTGTTTTTTCAATGCTATTGGGATATGTCATTATGAAAATATATTTGAATGGTCTATAAACATTTCACAAAGTCTTTGCAAGCTATTAATCAGATGATTAACCTAAGACTACACACACACATTATGTTGTAGATGCAGACATTTGAAATGTATGATGTGATCAAACTGTCAATACTAATACTTTAACAGATGGATTTTGACTAAATGTAATTGTAAATGTTAAAATAGTGATTTTATAAAGTCTAAATATAAATTATAGAACAATATGACAAAATGACTATTTTGAACAGCAGGGGGCAGTAAAATACCACTTATTGGCTTAACATGCCATTATAATCATATCATTTTCACCTTTTTAACTGTTATAGAGGCACATTTTGTCTGATCTGTCTGAAAATTTTCATGCATGTTCAGAGTGATATTTCACATGTTCTGACTTGTTTTTAAGAAGGTCTGAGTCATTCATTAAAGAGATATAGGCTTTCGGGGACACTTGGTAAAGGCTACATTTTGAAGTGAACCTATTATAGCTATCCAAATGAAGTAGTTCAACTTTTTCTGACAATTATTGATCTAGTGAGTCCAGAGAATTGTATTGCACTAGTTTTGAACATTATGATATGAAAATTATATGATCAGAGATGGAAAAGACCATTTACAGCCAATACAAGCAACATACCATAGGAAATATATGGTTTTAAAGCTTTTTAAAGGTTATAGCGCCACCTATCGTCCGATCTCCATAAAATTTTGCATGCTTGTTAATGATGTTATGACACATAGGCTGACCAATTTTTGTGAAGTTCTGAGTTTTCATTTAGGATTTATAGGCTTTTGAGTGTATTTTGCCACACCCATTTTATAAATGACCCTGTTACAGCCACCCACATGCCAAAGTTCAACTTTTTTTTGATAATTATTGATCTAGAGAGTCCAGAGAATTGTCCTAGACTGGTTTGGTTCCGATCGGGCGAAAAACCACGGACTAGTTCGCAAAAGTAGGTTTAGGACAAAATTCGACATAGCAGAAAATTTCCCCTGCCTACATCCAAATCGGAGATAGCCATTTTGTCCGCCTTGAGCCAAGGATTCCAACGATATAAGACACTTGATCCTGGGACAAACGGTCTAAGAGTTATGAGCGATTTTGAACTTTTGGTTGCTGTAGCGCCACCTATGGGCCAATCGGGGTCATACTCTGATAGGTTGTCCCCAAATTGAGGCCTACCATCTGGCCAGGTTTCAAGTCTCTAGGCCTTACGGTTTGTCCTGCACGATGCGTTTTACAAATCCTTACAATTACAATAGGGTTTCAGCATTTCATGCTTGAACCCCTAATAAGAATGAAGGCTTTTTGACAGTTATAGCGCCACCTATGGTCCGATCTCCATGAAACTCTGCATGCTTCCTCACCATGTTCTGACACATATGCTCATCAATTTTTGTGAAGTTCTGAGTTTTCCTTTGGGATTTATAGGCTTTTGAGTGTATTTTGCCACGCCCCTTTTCTAAATGACCCTGTTACAGCCACCCACATGCCAAAGTTCAACTTTTTTTCGATAATTATTGATCTAGAGAGTCCAGAGAATTGTCCTAGACTGGTTTGGTTCCGATCGGGCGAAAAACCACGGACTAGTTCACAAAAGTAGGTTTAGGACAAAATTCGACATAGCAGAAAATTTCCCCTGCCTACATTCAAATCGGAGATAGCCATTTTGTCCGCCTTGAGCCAAGGATTCCAACGATATAAGACACTTGATCCTGGGACAAACGGTCTAAGAGTTATGAGCGATTTTGAACTTTTGGTTGCTGTAGCGCCACCTATGGGCCAATCGGGGTCATACTCTGATAGGTTGTCCCCAAATTGAGGCCTACCATCTGGCCAGGTTTCAAGTCTCTAGGCCTTACGGTTTGTCCTGCACGATGCGTTTTACAAATCCTTACAATTACAATAGGGTTTCAGCATTTCATGCTTGAACCCCTAATAAGAATGAAGGCTTTTTGACAGTTATAGCGCCACCTATGGTCCGATCTCCATGAAACTCTGCATGCTTCCTCACCATGTTCTGACACATATGCTCATCAATTTTTGTGAAGTTCTGAGTTTTCCTTTGGGATTTATAGGCTTTTGAGTGTATTTTGCCACGCCCCTTTTCTAAATGACCCTGTTACAGCCACCCACATGCCAAAGTTCAACTTTTTTTCGATAATTATTGATCTAGAGAGTCCAGAGAATTGTCCTAGACTGGTTTGGTTCCGATCGGGCGAAAAACCAGGGACTAGTTCACAAAAGTAGGTTTTGGACAAAATCCGACATAGCAGAAAATTTTCCCTGCCTACATCCAAATCGGAGATAGCCATTTTGTCCGCCTCGAGCCAAGGATTCCAACGATATAAGACACTTGATCCTGGGACAAACGGTCTAAGAGTTATGAGCGATTTTGAACTTTTGGTTGCTGTAGCGCCACCTATGGGCCAATCGGGGTCATACTCTGATAGGTTGTCCCCAAATTGAGGCCTACCATCTGGCCAGGTTTCAAGTCTCTAGGCCTTACGGTTTGTCCTGCACGATGCGTTTTACAAATCCTTACAAATACAATAGGGTTTCAGCATTTCATGCTTGAACCCCTAATAATAAAAATCAGCACAATTACAATAGGGTTTCAGCATTTCATGCTTGAACCCCTAATAAGAGGAGACGTTTTGGACAGTTATAGCGCCACCTATGGTCCGATCTTCACGAAACTTGGCATGCTTCTTCACCATGTTCTGACACATCTGCTCATCGATTTTTGTGAAGTTTGGGGTTTTCCCTTAGGTTGTATAGGCTTTTGAGTGTTTTTTGGTCCCACCCCTTTCCTAAATGACCCTGTTACAGCCAGGCCAATGCAAAAGTTCAACTTTTTTTTGATAATTATTGATCTAGAGACTCCAGAGAACTGTGCTAGACTGGTCTGGTTCCGATTGGGCCAAAAACCTAGGACTAGTTTGCAAAAGTAGGTTTTTCACTAAATTGCCCATAGAAATTTTTTTTTGCTCGTAGAGCAATTTGGAGATAGCCATTTTGTCCGTCTGGATCCAGGGATCACAGTGATGCTAAAATTGAGACTCTAGGACAAACTGTCTAGGAGTTATGAGTAATTTAGTAAATGTGGTCATTGTAGCGCCACCTATGGGCCAATCTGGGTCATACTTTGATAGGTTCTCCCCAAATTGAGGACTACCATTTGGCCAAGTTTCAAGGTTCCAGCTCTTACGGTTTGGGCTGCACGATGCGTTTTAGGGCGGAATAATAATAATAATAATAATAATAATAATAAAAATCAGCACAATTACAATAGGGTTTCAGCATTTCATGCTTGAACCCCTAATAAGAGGAGACGTTTTGGACAGTTATAGCGCCACCTATGGTCCGATCTTCACGAAACTTGGCATGCTTCTTCACCATGTTCTGACACATCTGCTCATCGATTTTTGTGAAGTTTGGGGTTTTCCCTTAGGTTGTATAGGCTTTTGAGTGTTTTTTGGTCCCACCCCTTTCCTAAATGACCCTGTTACAGCCAGGCCAATGCAAAAGTTCAACTTTTTTTTGATAATTATTGATCTAGAGACTCCAGAGAACTGTGCTAGACTGGTCTGGTTCCGATTGGGCCAAAAACCTAGGACTAGTTTGCAAAAGTAGGTTTTTCACTAAATTGCCCATAGAAATTTTTTTTTGCTCGTAGAGCAATTTGGAGATAGCCATTTTGTCCGTCTGGATCCAGGGATCACAGTGATGCTAAAATTGAGACTCTAGGACAAACTGTCTAGGAGTTATGAGTAATTTAGTAAATGTGGTCATTGTAGCGCCACCTATGGGCCAATCTGGGTCATACTTTGATAGGTTCTCCCCAAATTGAGGACTACCATTTGGCCAAGTTTCAAGGTTCCAGCTCTTACGGTTTGGGCTGCACGATGCGTTTTAGGGCGGAATAATAATAATAATAATAATAATAATAATAAAAATCAGCACAATTACAATAGGGTTTCAGCATTTCATGCTTGAACCCCTAATAATAATAATAATAAAAATCAGCACAATTACAATAGGGTTTCAGCATTTCATGCTTGAACCCCTAATAAGAAGAGACGTTTTGGACAGTTATAGCGCCACCTATTGTCCGATCTTCACGAAACTTGGCATGCTTCTTCACCATGTTCTGACACATCTGCTCATCGATTTTTGTGAAGTTTGGGGTTTTCCCTTAGGTTGTATAGGCTTTTGAGTGTTTTTTTGTCCCACACCTTTCCTGAATGACCCTGTTACAGCCAGGCCAATGCAAAAGTTCAACTTTTTTTCGATAATTATTGATCTAGAGACTCCAGAGAACTGTGCTAGACTGGTCTGGTTCCGATTGGGCCAAAAACCTAGGACTAGTTTGCAAAAGTAGGTTTTTCACTAAATTGCCCATAGAATTTTTTTTTTTGCTCGGATCGGGATTTGGAGATAGCCATTTTGTCCGTCTGGATCCAGGGATCACAGTGATGCTAAAATTGAGACTCTAGGACAAACTGTCTAGGAGTTATGAGCAATTTAGTAAATGTGGTCATTGTAGCGCCACCTATGGGCCAATCTGGGTCATACTTTGATAGGTTCTCCCCAAATTGAGGACTACCATTTGGCCAAGTTTCAAGGTTCCAGCTCTTACAGTTTGGGCTGCACGATGCGTTTTAGGGCGGAATAATAATAATAATAATAATAATTAAAGCTGCAAGCAGCATTTATCGGGGTTCAAGCATTTAAGGCCTTTAAGCACATAAGCATTTAAGACATTAAGTTTTATTTAGAAAGCTTTTAACCACTGAAATAATAGATGGAAAAGTCCATTTACAGCCAATACAGGCAATTTACCATAGGAAATATATGGTTTTCAAACCTTTTTAACAGTTATAGCGCCACCTATGGTCCGATCAACATGAAATTTGGCATGCTTGTTTAGAATATTATGGCACATATGCTCACCAATTTTCGTGAAGTTCTGAGTTTTCGTTTAGGATTTATAAGCTTTTGAGTGCATTTTGCCACACCCATTTTCTTTATGACCCAATTATAGCCATACGAAAAATTCAAAATTTCAACTTTTTTTCGATAATTATTGATCTAGGGAGTCCAGAGAATTGTCCTAGACTGGTCTGGTTCCGATCGGGCGAAAAACCAGGGACTAGTTTGCAAAAGTAGGTTTTTAACATATTCGCGAATAATTAATGAACGATTTGATTGACAGCAATGGTTCTTGAGGCAATGTTGTTCAGCATGAGCAGATCTATCAAATGATATGCATTTTGTGACAATAAGTGTAACACCACGTGATTACAGAGCCGTAAAACTCGTTAGCGCCAACTAGTGGCCGATTTCTTTCAAAATTCTTACAGACCTCTAGGGCTATGAGTTGAACATGCCCATCGAGTTTCGTTCCGATCGGCCTCCGTTAACCTTGTCTAATAGGTGCTCAAACTTCATTGGCCGATGGCGGCCATGTTTTTTGAGATACACCAATGTCCTCATAGACGTACATGACACCTTGGGCCAAGACACTGCATACCAATTTTCAAGTCAATCGGACTAACGGTCAGGTGGTTAAAGCCTGTTTTATGTTTTTTTCAAGTTATAGCGCCACCATGTGGCCAATCGCCGCGTTTTTTTTACTGTGACCTCAGATTGACCTCTTACACATGTGTACCGAGTTTGGTGAAGATACCTCATTTACTTCTGGAGTTATAGCCATTTTAGTAAAATAGGCCCCTCCCACAACGTACGTTTTGGCGCCCCTTAGCGTCCGTGAATCGAAATTTCAACTTTTTTTCGATAATTATTGATATTCAGACTCCAGAGAACATTTCTGTACTGGTTTGGTTCCGATCGGGCGAAAAACCTAGGACTAGTTCGCAAAAGTAGGTTTTTGGCAAAATTCAAAATGGCGGAAAATCTATCATGGCGGAAATGAAATCGGAGATATACGTTTTGTTCGTCAGGCATCCAGCTTCCCAATGATATAAGACACTTGAGTCTACGACATACGGTCTAGGAGTTCTGAGCAGTTTCGCGCTTTTGGTTGCTGTAGCGCCACCTATGGGCCGATTTGGCTAAGTCCGTGTATCTGAGTAGCGAGCAATACTACTACCATTTGACCAAGTATCACGTCTCTAGGCCTTACGGTTTTGGCTGCACGATGCGTTTTAGGGAAGAATAATAATAATAATAAAAATCAGGGCAATTACAATAGGGTTTCAGCACTTCGTGCTTGAACCCCTAATAATAAAAATCAGCACAATTACAATAGGGTTTCAGCATTTCATGCTTGAACCCCTAATAAGAAGAGACGTTTTGGACAGTTATAGCGCCACCTATTGTCCGATCTTCACGAAACTTGGCATGCTTCTTCACCATGTTCTGACACATCTGCTCATCGATTTTTGTGAAGTTTGGGGTTTTCCCTTAGGTTGTATAGGCTTTTGAGTGTTTTTTTGTCCCACACCTTTCCTGAATGACCCTGTTACAGCCAGGCCAATGCAAAAGTTCAACTTTTTTTCGATAATTATTGATCTAGAGACTCCAGAGAACTGTGCTAGACTGGTCTGGTTCCGATTGGGCCAAAAACCTAGGACTAGTTTGCAAAAGTAGGTTTTTCACTAAATTGCCCATAGAAATTTTTTTTTTGCTCGGATCGGGATTTGGAGATAGCCATTTTGTCCGTCTGGATCCAGGGATCACAGTGATGCTAAAATTGAGACTCTAGGACAAACTGTCTAGGAGTTATGAGCAATTTAGTAAATGTGGTCATTGTAGCGCCACCTATGGGCCAATCTGGGTCATACTTTGATAGGTTCTCCCCAAATTGAGGACTACCATTTGGCCAAGTTTCAAGGTTCCAGCTCTTACAGTTTGGGCTGCACGATGCGTTTTAGGGCGGAATAATAATAATAATAATAATAATTAAAGCTGCAAGCAGCATTTATCGGGGTTCAAGCATTTAAGGCCTTTAAGGCATTTAAGCATTCAAGACATTAAGATTTATTTAGAAAGCTTTTAACCACTGAAATAATAGATTGAAAAGTCCATTTACAGCCAATACAGGCAATTTACCATTGCTTTTTAACAGTTATAGCGCCAACTATCATCCGATCTACATACAATTTTGCATGCTTATTTAGAATGTTATGGCACATATGCTCACCAATTTTCGTGATGTTCTGAGTTTTTGTTTAGGATTTATAGGCTTTTGAGTGCATTTTGCCACGCCCATTTTCTTTATGACCCAATTATACCCATGCGAAAAATGCAAAAGTTCAACTTTTTTTGATAATTATTGATCTAAAGAGTCCAGAGAATTGTCCTAGACTCGTTTGGTTCCGATCGGGCAAAAAACCAGGGACTAGTTCGCAAAAGTAGGTTTTTAACATATTCGTGAATAATTAATAAACTGTTTGATTGACAGCAATGGTTCTAGAGGCAAAGTTGTTCAGCATGAGCAGGTCTATCAAATGATATGCATTTTGTGATGATAAGTGTAACACCACGTGATTACAGAGCCATAAAACTCGTTAGCGCCAACTAGTGGCCGATTTCTTTCAAAATTGTTACAGACCTCTAGGGCTATGAGTTGAACATGCCCATCGAGTTTCGTTCCGATCGGCCTCCGTTAACCTTGTCTAATAGGTGCTCAAACTTCATTGGCCGATGGCGGCCATGTTTTTTGAGATACACCAATGTCCTCATAGACGTACATGACACCTTGGGCCAAGACACTGCATACCAATTTTCAAGTCAATCGGACTAACGGTCAGGTGGTTAAAGCCTGTTTTATGTTTTTTTCAAGTTATAGCGCCACCATGTGGCCAATCGCCGCGTTTTTTTTACTGTGACCTCAGATTGACCTCTTACACATGTGTACCGAGTTTGGTGAAGATACCTCATTTACTTCTGGAGTTATAGCCATTTTAGTAAAATAGGCCCCTCCCACAACGTACGTTTTGGCGCCCCTTAGCGTCCGTGAATCGAAATTTCAACTTTTTTTCGATAATTATTGATATTCAGACTCCAGAGAACATTTCTGTACTGGTTTGGTTCCGATCGGGCGAAAAACCTAGGACTAGTTCGCAAAAGTAGGTTTTTGGCAAAATTCAAAATGGCGGAAAATCTATCATGGCGGAAATGAAATCGGAGATATACGTTTTGTTCGTCAGGCATCCAGCTTCCCAATGATATAAGACACTTGAGTCTACGACATACGGTCTAGGAGTTCTGAGCAGTTTCGCGCTTTTGGTTGCTGTAGCGCCACCTATGGGCCGATTTGGCTAAGTCCGTGTATCTGAGTAGCGAGCAATACTACTACCATTTGACCAAGTATCACGTCTCTAGGCCTTACGGTTTTGGCTGCACGATGCGTTTTAGGGAAGAATAATAATAATAATAAAAATCAGGGCAATTACAATAGGGTTTCAGCACTTCGTGCTTGAACCCCTAATAATAAAAATCAGCACAATTACAATAGGGTTTCAGCATTTCATGCTTGAACCCCTAATAAGAAGAGACGTTTTGGACAGTTATAGCGCCACCTATTGTCCGATCTTCACGAAACTTGGCATGCTTCTTCACCATGTTCTGACACATCTGCTCATCGATTTTTGTGAAGTTTGGGGTTTTCCCTTAGGTTGTATAGGCTTTTGAGTGTTTTTTTGTCCCACACCTTTCCTGAATGACCCTGTTACAGCCAGGCCAATGCAAAAGTTCAACTTTTTTTCGATAATTATTGATCTAGAGACTCCAGAGAACTGTGCTAGACTGGTCTGGTTCCGATTGGGCCAAAAACCTAGGACTAGTTTGCAAAAGTAGGTTTTTCACTAAATTGCCCATAGAAATTTTTTTTTTGCTCGGATCGGGATTTGGAGATAGCCATTTTGTCCGTCTGGATCCAGGGATCACAGTGATGCTAAAATTGAGACTCTAGGACAAACTGTCTAGGAGTTATGAGCAATTTAGTAAATGTGGTCATTGTAGCGCCACCTATGGGCCAATCTGGGTCATACTTTGATAGGTTCTCCCCAAATTGAGGACTACCATTTGGCCAAGTTTCAAGGTTCCAGCTCTTACAGTTTGGGCTGCACGATGCGTTTTAGGGCGGAATAATAATAATAATAATAATAATAATAAAAATCAGCACAATTACAATAGGGTTTCAGCATTTCATGCTTGAACCCCTAATAAGAAGAGACGTTTTGGACAGTTATAGCGCCACCTATTGTCCGATCTTCACGAAACTTGGCATGCTTCTTCACCATGTTCTGACACATCTGCTCATCGATTTTTGTGAAGTTTGGGGTTTTCCCTTAGGTTGTATAGGCTTTTGAGTGTTTTTTTGTCCCACACCTTTCCTGAATGACCCTGTTACAGCCAGGCCAATGCAAAAGTTCAACTTTTTTTCCGATAATTATTGATCTAGAGACTCCAGAGAACTGTGCTAGACTGGTCTGGTTCCGATTGGGCCAAAAACCTAGGACTAGTTTGCAAAAGTAGGTTTTTCACTAAATTGCCCATAGAAATTTTTTTTTTGCTCGGATCGGGATTTGGAGATAGCCATTTTGTCCGTCTGGATCCAGGGATCACAGTGATGCTAAAATTGAGACTCTAGGACAAACTGTCTAGGAGTTATGAGCAATTTAGTAAATGTGGTCATTGTAGCGCCACCTATGGGCCAATCTGGGTCATACTTTGATAGGTTCTCCCCAAATTGAGGACTACCATTTGGCCAAGTTTCAAGGTTCCAGCTCTTACAGTTTGGGCTGCACGATGCGTTTTAGGGCGGAATAATAATAATAATAATAATAATAATAAAAATCAGCACAATTACAATAGGGTTTCAGCATTTCATGCTTGAACCCCTAATAAGAAGAGACGTTTTGGACAGTTATAGCGCCACCTATTGTCCGATCTTCACGAAACTTGGCATGCTTCTTCACCATGTTCTGACACATCTGCTCATCGATTTTTGTGAAGTTTGGGGTTTTCCCTTAGGTTGTATAGGCTTTTGAGTGTTTTTTTGTCCCACACCTTTCCTGAATGACCCTGTTACAGCCAGGCCAATGCAAAAGTTCAACTTTTTTTCGATAATTATTGATCTAGAGACTCCAGAGAACTGTGCTAGACTGGTCTGGTTCCGATTGGGCCAAAAACCTAGGACTAGTTTGCAAAAGTAGGTTTTTCACTAAATTGCCCATAGAATTTTTTTTTTTGCTCGGATCGGGATTTGGAGATAGCCATTTTGTCCGTCTGGATCCAGGGATCACAGTGATGCTAAAATTGAGACTCTAGGACAAACTGTCTAGGAGTTATGAGCAATTTAGTAAATGTGGTCATTGTAGCGCCACCTATGGGCCAATCTGGGTCATACTTTGATAGGTTCTCCCCAAATTGAGGACTACCATTTGGCCAAGTTTCAAGGTTCCAGCTCTTACAGTTTGGGCTGCACGATGCGTTTTAGGGCGGAATAATAATAATAATAATAATAATAATAAAAATCAGCACAATTA
Organism: Squalius cephalus; assembly: GCF_949319135.1. Taxonomy (NCBI): domain Eukaryota; kingdom Metazoa; phylum Chordata; class Actinopteri; order Cypriniformes; family Leuciscidae; genus Squalius; species Squalius cephalus. The sequence goes on along the minus strand of NC_137129.1, from coordinate 21,808,931 downwards.
CAATAGGGTTTCAGCATTTCATGCTTGAACCCCTAATAAGAAGAGACGTTTTGGACAGTTATAGCGCCACCTATTGTCCGATCTTCACGAAACTTGGCATGCTTCTTCACCATGTTCTGACACATCTGCTCATCGATTTTTGTGAAGTTTGGGGTTTTCCCTTAGGTTGTATAGGCTTTTGAGTGTTTTTTTGTCCCACACCTTTCCTGAATGACCCTGTTACAGCCAGGCCAATGCAAAAGTTCAACTTTTTTTCGATAATTATTGATCTAGAGACTCCAGAGAACTGTGCTAGACTGGTCTGGTTCCGATTGGGCCAAAAACCTAGGACTAGTTTGCAAAAGTAGGTTTTTCACTAAATTGCCCATAGAATTTTTTTTTTTGCTCGGATCGGGATTTGGAGATAGCCATTTTGTCCGTCTGGATCCAGGGATCACAGTGATGCTAAAATTGAGACTCTAGGACAAACTGTCTAGGAGTTATGAGCAATTTAGTAAATGTGGTCATTGTAGCGCCACCTATGGGCCAATCTGGGTCATACTTTGATAGGTTCTCCCCAAATTGAGGACTACCATTTGGCCAAGTTTCAAGGTTCCAGCTCTTACAGTTTGGGCTGCACGATGCGTTTTAGGGCGGAATAATAATAATAATAATAATAATAATAAAAATCAGCACAATTACAATAGGGTTTCAGCATTTCATGCTTGAACCCCTAATAAGAAGAGACGTTTTGGACAGTTATAGCGCCACCTATTGTCCGATCTTCACGAAACTTGGCATGCTTCTTCACCATGTTCTGACACATCTGCTCATCGATTTTTGTGAAGTTTGGGGTTTTCCCTTAGGTTGTATAGGCTTTTGAGTGTTTTTTTGTCCCACACCTTTCCTGAATGACCCTGTTACAGCCAGGCCAATGCAAAAGTTCAACTTTTTTTCGATAATTATTGATCTAGAGACTCCAGAGAACTGTGCTAGACTGGTCTGGTTCCGATTGGGCCAAAAACCTAGGACTAGTTTGCAAAAGTAGGTTTTTCACTAAATTGCCCATAGAATTTTTTTTTTTGCTCGGATCGGGATTTGGAGATAGCCATTTTGTCCGTCTGGATCCAGGGATCACAGTGATGCTAAAATTGAGACTCTAGGACAAACTGTCTAGGAGTTATGAGCAATTTAGTAAATGTGGTCATTGTAGCGCCACCTATGGGCCAATCTGGGTCATACTTTGATAGGTTCTCCCCAAATTGAGGACTACCATTTGGCCAAGTTTCAAGGTTCCAGCTCTTACAGTTTGGGCTGCACGATGCGTTTTAGGGCGGAATAATAATAATAATAATAATAATTAAAGCTGCAAGCAGCATTTATCGGGGTTCAAGCAGTTAAGGCCTTTAAGGCATTTAAGCACAAAAGCATCAAAAGTTATTAAGATTTATTTAGCAAGCATGTAACCACTGACATAATAGATGGAAAAGACCATTTACAGCCAATACAGGCAATTTGCCATGGGATATATATGGTTTTAAAGCTTTTTAACAGTTATAGCGCCACCTATGGTCCGATCTCCATAAAATTGTTTACTGTGACCTCAAATTGAACCCATACACATGTGTACTGAGTTTGGTGAAGATATCTCATTTACTTCTTGAGTTATAGCCATTTGAGTAAAATAGGCTCCTCCCACAACGATTTGCCACATTCTAGAATTATTTAATATGATTCTAGCATGATTTACTATCATATACCATGTTCCAGAATGATTTATTAGGATTCTAGCATGATTTACCTTGATACACCTCATTTCAGTATTATTTACTATGATTTACAATGTTTCTAGCATGATTAACCACATTACTAGCAATTATGTGAAGTGTCAATGCAAATGAGGTGATGAACACTGACAAAATATTATTGTGTTATAATAGTTAGTTATATACGTGATTTTTAGTGTGTGTCCAAGTATGAAAGCAAAAGCACATGTAAAATATTTCATTATTAAGTAGAATGGCCAGCAGAGGGCACTAGAAGACCACTTATTGGCTCACTTTCACTTTAAACCAGTTTTCTGCACTAAAGCAAACCAGTTTTTCCATGTTAACTCAATGCATGCTTACACACACACACACACACACACACACACACACACACACACACACACACACACACACACACACACACACACACATACACACACAGCATAGTTAACCATGATTTACCATGATATACCACGTTCTAGTATTATTTACCAGGAGATAAACGACAATCTAGTATTATTTACTTTGATTTACCATGTTTCTAGCCTGATTTATCACATTACTAGCAATTATTTGAAGTGTCAGTGCAAATAAAGTGATTAACACTGACAAAATATGATTGTGTTATAATAGTTATTGCTATATAAGTGATTTTTTTAGTGTGTATTCAAGTATGAATGCAAGCACATGTTGAAATATTTCATTAATAAGTAGAATGGCCAGCAGAGGGCAGTAGAAGACCACTTATTGGCTCACTTTCACTTTAAACCAGTTTTCTGCACTAAAGCAAACCAGTTTATCCATGTTAACTCAATGCATGCTTACACACACACACACACACACACACACACACACACACACACACACACACACACACACACACACACACACACACACACACACACAGCATAGTTAACCATGATTTACCATGATTTACCACATTACTAGCAATTATTTGAAGTGTCAGTGCAAATAAAGTGATTAACACTGACAAAATATGATTGTGTTATAATAGTTATTGCTATATAAGTGATTTTTAGTGTGTATTCAAGTATAAATGCAAGCACATGTGGAAAAATTTAATTAATAAGTAGAATGGCCAGCAGAGGGCAGTAGAAGACCACTTATTGGCTCACTTTCACTTTAAACCTCATGATTTTGACCAGTTTTCTGCACTAAAGCAAACCAGTGTTTCCATGTTAACTCAATAATGCATACTTGCTACATATGCTACACACACGAATGCTACACACACACACACACACACACACACACACACACACACACACACAAATGTTTCAGTGATATTGGTGTCACATTCACCTTCATCACATTCACCTTCTGTCTTCATCACATTCACCATCTGTCGTCATCACCTGCACCTGCTCCTCATCACCCTCCTCATCATCACCTGCTCCTCATCATCATAACCGTCACCTGTTGTCCTTGTCTTGATCTGTGTATTTAAGTTCCCCTCTCATCCATTATCATTGTCGGTTATTGTTTGTGCACTAGCACTCTGTTATGTTTGTTTTCATGTTGGAAAATAAAACCTTTGTTATATTTGTACCACACACACACACACACACACACACACACACACACACACACACACACACACACACACACACACACACACACACACACCATCATTTATCATGATTTACCATGGCTGATACCAATACCAATATGAGAAAATGACTATTTTAAACAGCAGGGGGCAGTAAAATACCACTTATTGGCTTAACATGCCATTAATTCATATCATTTTCACCTTTTTAACTGTTATAGAGGCAAATTTTGTCCGATCTGTCTGAAAATTTTCATGCTAGTTCAGGGTAATATTTCACACGTTCTGACTTGTTTTTAAGAAGGTCTGAGCATTGATTAAAGAGATATAGGCTTTCGGGGACACTTGGTAAAGGCCAGATTTTGAAGTAAACCTATTATAGCTATCCAAATGAAGTAGTTCAACTTTTTCTGACAATTATTGATCTAGTGAGTCCAGAGAATTGTATTGCACTAGTTTTGAACATTATGATATGAAAATTATATGATCAGAGATGGAAAAGACCATTTACAGCCAATACAGGCAGTTTACCATAAATATATGATTTTAAAGCTTTTTAACAGTTATAGCGCCACCTATCGTCCGATCTCCATAGAATTTTTCATGCTTGTTAATGATGTTATGTCACATATGCTGACCAATTTTTGTGAAGTTCTGAGTTTTTATTTAGGATTTATAGGCTTTTTAATGTATTTTGACACGCCCATTTTATAAATTACCCTATTACAGCCATCCAAATGCAAAAGTTCAACTTTTTTTTGATAATTATTGATCTAGAGAGTCCAGAGAATTGTCCTAGACTGGTCTGGTTCCGATCGGGCAAAAAACCTAGGACTAGTTCGCAAAAGTAGGTTTTTAACATATTAATGAATAATTAATGAACAGTTTGATTGACAGCAATGGTTCTTGAGGCAAAGTTGTTCAGGATGAGGAGATCTATCAAATGATATGCATATTGTGTGGATATTTGTAACACCACGTGATTACAGAGCCGTAAAACTCGTTAGCGCCAACTAGTGGCCAATTTCTTTCAAAATTCTTACAGACCTTTAGGGCCATGAGCCGAACATGCCCATTGAGTTTCGTTCCGATCGGCCTCCGTTAACCTTGTCTAATAGGTGTTAAAATTTCATTGGCCAATGGCGGCCATGTTTTTTGAGATACGCAAATGTCCTCATACACATACATGGCACCTTGGACCAAGACACTGCATACCAATTTTCAAGTCAATCGGACTAACGGTCAGGTGGTTATAGCCTGTTTTATGTTTTTTTCATTTTATAGCGCCACCATGAGGCCAATCGTCGCGATTTTTTTACTGTGACCCCAGAGTAAGCTCATACACATGTGTACCAAGTTTGGTGAAGATACCTCATTTACATCGGGAGTTACAGCCATTTTAGTAAAATAGGCCCCTCCCACAACGTACGTTTTGGCGCCCCTTAGTGACCGTGAATCGAAATTTCCACTTTTTTTCGATAATTATTGATATTCAGTCTCCAGAGAACATTTCTGCATTAGTTTGGTTCCAATCGGGCAAAAAACCAGGGACTAGTTCGCAAAAATAGATTTTTGACAAAATTCAAAATGGCGGAAAATCTATCATGGCGGAAATGAAATCGGAGATATACGTTTTGTTCGTCAGGCGTCCAGCTTTCCAATGATATAAGACACTTGAGTCTACGACATACGGTCTAGGAGTTATGAGCAGTTTCGCGCTTTTGGTTGTTATAGCGCCACCTATGGGCCAATCGGGGTCATAATCTCTGAACCTTTCCTCGATTTTTGTACTACCATCTGTCAAAGTTTCAAAGTTCCAGCTCTTACGGTTTGGGCTGCACGATGCGTTTTAGCGGAGAAGAATAATAATAATAATAATAAAAATCCTTACAATTACAATAGGGTTTCAGCACTTCGTGCTTGAACCCCTAATAATAAAAATCAGCACAATTACAATAGGGTTTCAGCATTTCATGCTTGAACCCCTAATAAGAAGAGACGTTTTGGACAGTTATAGCGCCACCTATTGTCCGATCTTCACGAAACTTGGCATGCTTCTTCACCATGTTCTGACACATCTGCTCATCGATTTTTGTGAAGTTTGGGGTTTTCCCTTAGGTTGTATAGGCTTTTGAGTGTTTTTTTGTCCCACACCTTTCCTGAATGACCCTGTTACAGCCAGGCCAATGCAAAAGTTCAACTTTTTTTCGATAATTATTGATCTAGAGACTCCAGAGAACTGTGCTAGACTGGTCTGGTTCCGATTGGGCCAAAAACCTAGGACTAGTTTGCAAAAGTAGGTTTTTCACTAAATTGCCCATAGAAATTTTTTTTTTGCTCGGATCGGGATTTGGAGATAGCCATTTTGTCCGTCTGGATCCAGGGATCACAGTGATGCTAAAATTGAGACTCTAGGACAAACTGTCTAGGAGTTATGAGCAATTTAGTAAATGTGGTCATTGTAGCGCCACCTATGGGCCAATCTGGGTCATACTTTGATAGGTTCTCCCCAAATTGAGGACTACCATTTGGCCAAGTTTCAAGGTTCCAGCTCTTACAGTTTGGGCTGCACGATGCGTTTTAGGGCGGAATAATAATAATAATAATAATAATAATAAAAATCAGCACAATTACAATAGGGTTTCAGCATTTCATGCTTGAACCCCTAATAAGAAGAGACGTTTTGGACAGTTATAGCGCCACCTATTGTCCGATCTTCACGAAACTTGGCATGCTTCTTCACCATGTTCTGACACATCTGCTCATCGATTTTTGTGAAGTTTGGGGTTTTCCCTTAGGTTGTATAGGCTTTTGAGTGTTTTTTTGTCCCACACCTTTCCTGAATGACCCTGTTACAGCCAGGCCAATGCAAAAGTTCAACTTTTTTTCGATAATTATTGATCTAGAGACTCCAGAGAACTGTGCTAGACTGGTCTGGTTCCGATTGGGCCAAAAACCTAGGACTAGTTTGCAAAAGTAGGTTTTTCACTAAATTGCCCATAGAAATTTTTTTTTTGCTCGGATCGGGATTTGGAGATAGCCATTTTGTCCGTCTGGATCCAGGGATCACAGTGATGCTAAAATTGAGACTCTAGGACAAACTGTCTAGGAGTTATGAGCAATTTAGTAAATGTGGTCATTGTAGCGCCACCTATGGGCCAATCTGGGTCATACTTTGATAGGTTCTCCCCAAATTGAGGACTACCATTTGGCCAAGTTTCAAGGTTCCAGCTCTTACAGTTTGGGCTGCACGATGCGTTTTAGGGCGGAATAATAATAATAATAATAATAATTAAAGCTGCAAGCAGCATTTATCGGGGTTCAAGCAGTTAAGGCCTTTAAGGCATTTAAGCACAAAAGCATCAAAAGTTATTAAGATTTATTTAGCAAGCATGTAACCACTGACATAATAGATGGAAAAGACCATTTACAGCCAATACAGGCAGTTTACCATGGGATATATATGGTTTTAAAGCTTTTTAACAGTTATAGCGCCACCTATGGTCCGATCTCCATAAAATTGTTTACTGTGACCTCAAATTGAACCCATACACATGTGTACTGAGTTTGGTGAAGATATCTCATTTACTTCTTGAGTTATAGCCATTTGAGTAAAATAGGCTCCTCCCACAACGATTTGCCACATTCTAGAATTATTTAATATGATTCTAGCATGATTTACTATCATATACCATGTTCCAGAATGATTTATTAGGATTCTAGCATGATTTACCTTGATACACCTCATTTCAGTATTATTTACTATGATTTACAATGTTTCTAGCATGATTAACCACATTACTAGCAATTATGTCAAGTGTCAGTGCAAATGAGGTGATGAACACTGACAAAATATTATTGTGTTATAATAGTAAGTTATATACGTGATTTTTAGTGTGTGTCCAAGTATGAATGCAAAAGCACATGTAAAATATTTCATTATTAAGTAGAATGGCCAGCAGAGGGCACTAGAAGACCACTTATTGGCTCACTTTCACTTTAAACCAGTTTTCTGCACTAAAGCAAACCAGTTTTTCCATGTTAACTCAATGCATGCTTACACACACACACACACACACACACACACACACACACACACACACACACACACACACACACACACAGCATAGTTAACCATGGTTTACTATGATATACCACGTTCTAGTATTATTTACCAGGAGATAAACGACAATCTAGTATTATTTACTTTGATTTACCATGTTTCTAGCCTGATTTATCACATTACTAGCAATTATTTGAAGTGTCAGTGCAAATAAAGTGATTAACACTGACAAAATATGATTGTGTTATAATAGTTATTGCTATATAAGTGATTTGTTTAGTGTGTATTCAAGTATGAATGCAAGCACATGTTGAAATATTTCATTAATAAGTAGAATGGCCAGCAGAGGGCAGTAGAAGACCACTTATTGGCTCACTTTCACTTTAAACCAGTTTTCTGCACTAAAGCAAACCAGTTTATCCATGTTAACTCAATGCATGCTTACACACACACACACACACACACACACACACACACACACACACACACACACACAGCATAGTTAACCATGATTTACCATGATATACCACGTTCTAGTATTATTTACCAGGAGATAAACGACAATCTAGTATTATTTACTTTGATTTACCATGTTTCTAGCCTGATTTATCACATTACTAGCAATTATTTGAAGTGTCAGTGCAAATAAAGTGATTAACACTGACAAAATATGATTGTGTTATAATAGTTATTGCTATATAAGTGATTTTTTTTAGTGTGTATTCAAGTATGAATGCAAGCACATGTTGAAATATTTCATTAATAAGTAGAATGGCCAGCAGAGGGCAGTAGAAGACCACTTATTGGCTCACTTTCACTTTAAACCAGTTTTCTGCACTAAAGCAAACCAGTTTATCCATGTTAACTCAATGCATGCTTACACACACACACACACACACACACACACACACACACACACACACACACACACACACACACACACACACACAGCATAGTTAACCATGATTTACCATGATTTACCACATTACTAGCAATTATTTGAAGTGTCAGTGCAAATAAAGTGATTAACACTGACAAAATATGATTGTGTTATAATAGTTATTGCTATATAAGTGATTTTTAGTGTGTATTCAAGTTTAAATGCAAGCACATGTGGAAAAATTTAATTAATAAGTAGAATGGCCAGCAGAGGGCAGTAGAAGACCACTTATTGGCTCACTTTCACTTTAAACCTCATGATTTTGACCAGTTTTCTGCACTAAAGCAAACCAGTGTTTCCATGTTAACTCAATAATGCATACTTGCTACATATGCTACACACAATAATGCTACACACACACACACACACACACACACAAATGTTTCAGTGATATTGGTGTCACATTCACCTTCATCACATTCACCTTCTGTCTTCATCACATTCACCATCTGTCGTCATCACCTGCACCTGCTCCTCATCACCCTCCTCATCATCACCTGCTCCTCATCATCATAACCGTCACCTGTTGTCCTTGTCTTGATCTGTGTATTTAAGTTCCCCTCTCATCCATTATCATTGTCGGTTATTGTTTGTGCACTAGCACTCTGTTATGTTTGTTTTCATGTTGGAAAATAAAACCTTTGTTATATTTGTACCACACACACACACACACACACACACACACACACACACACACACACCATCATTTATCATGATTTACCATGGCTGATACCAATACCAATATGAGAAAATGACTCTTTTAAACAGCAGGGGGCAGTAAAATACCACTTATTGGCTTAACATGCCATTAATTCATATCATTTTCACCTTTTTAACTGTTATAGAGGCAAATTTTGTCCGATCTGTCTGAAAATTTTCATGCTTGTTCAGGGTGATATTTCACACGTTCTGACTTGTTTTTAAGAAGGTCTGAGCATTGATTAAAGAGATATAGGCTTTCGGGGACACTTGGTAAAGGCCAGATTTTGAAGTGAACCTATTATAGCTATCCAAATGAAGTAGTTCAACTTTTTCTGACAATTATTGATCTAGTGAGTCCAGAGAATTGTATTGCACTAGTTTTGAACATTATGATATGAAAATTATATGATCAGAGATGGAAAAGACCATTTACAGCCAATACAGGCAGTTTACCATAGGAAATATATGATTTTAAAGCTTTTTAACAGTTATAGCGCCACCTATCGTCCGATCTCCATAGAATTTTTCATGCTTGTTAATGATGTTATGTCACATATGCTGACCAATTTTTGTGAAGTTCTGAGTTTTTATTTAGGATTTATAGGCTTTTTAATGTATTTTGACACGCCCATTTTATAAATTACCCTATTACAGCCATCCAAATGCAAAAGTTCAACTTTTTTTTGATAATTATTGATCTAGAGAGTCCAGAGAATTGTCCTAGACTGGTCTGGTTCCGATCGGGCAAAAAACCTAGGACTAGTTCGCAAAAGTAGGTTTTTAACATATTAATGAATAATTAATGAACAGTTTGATTGACAGCAATGGTTCTTGAGGCAAAGTTGTTCAGGATGAGGAGATCTATCAAATGATATGCATATTGTGTGGATATTTGTAACACCACGTGATTACAGAGCCGTAAAACTCGTTAGCGCCAACTAGTGGCCGATTTCTTTCAAAATTCTTACAGACCTTTAGGGCCATGAGCCGAACATGCCCATTGAGTTTCGTTCCGATCGGCCTCCGTTAACCTTGTCTAATAGGTGCTCAAACTTCGTTGGCCGATGGCGGCCATGTTTTTTGAGATACGCCAATGTCCTCATACACATACATGGCACCTTGGACCAAGACACTGCATACCAATTTTCAAGACAATCGGACTAACGGTCAGGTGGTTATAACCTGTTTTATGTTTTTTTCATTTTATAGCGCCACCATGAGGCCAATCGTCGCGATTTTTTTACTGTGACCCCAGAGTAAGCTCATACACATGTGTACCAAGTTTGGTGAAGATACCTCATTTACATCGGGAGTTATAGCCATTTTAGTAAAATAGGCCCCTCCCACAACGTACGTTTTGGCGCCCCTTAGCGACCGTGAATCGAAATTTCCACTTTTTTTCGATAATTATTGATATTCAGTCTCCAGAGAACATTTCTGCACTAGTTTGGTTCCAATCGGGCAAAAAACCAGGGACTAGTTCGCAAAAGTAGATTTTTGACAAAATTCAAAATGGCGGAAAATCTATCAGGGCGGAAATGAAATCGGAGATATACGTTTTGTTCGTCAGGCGTCCAGCTTTCCAATGATATAACACACTTGAGTCTACGACATACGGTCTAGGAGTTATGAGCAGTTTCGCGCTTTTGGTCGCTATAGCGCCACCTATGGGCCAATCGGGGTCATAATCTCTGAACCTCTCCTCGATTTTTGTACTACCATCTGTCAAAGTTTCAAAGTTCCAGCTCTTACGGTTTGGGCTGCACGATGCGTTTTACGGCGGAATAATAATAATAATAATAATAATAATAATAAAAATCAGCACAATTACAATAGGGTTTCAGCACTTCGTGCTTGAACCCCTAATAATAAAAATCAGCACAATTACAATAGGGTTTCAGCATTTCATGCTTGAACCCCTAATAAGAAGAGACGTTTTGGACAGTTATAGCGCCACCTATTGTCCGATCTTCACGAAACTTGGCATGCTTCTTCACCATGTTCTGACACATCTGGATTTTGGATTTTTTTACCCAAACTGGATTTATTGAAAACGTGGTTTATGTCTGCTAATCCAGATATTGTCGTGATCTCTGAAACTTGGCTTAAACCGTCTGTCCCTGATGATGTTATTTGTGTTGGTGGTTATAATGTTTACAGAATAGATCGAAAAGGGCGTGCAGGCGGCGTAGCTATTTATGTATCTAAAAAATTTCCTGTGTCTGTTTTACTTTCCCAGTCAATCCCAAGACAGTTTGAACTTATTGCTTTAAATATTGGGGTTGCAAATGCTCCATTTACTCTTATTGGGTGCTATAGGCCCCCCTCTGCTGTTAACGAGACCCTATCGACTTTAACTGAAGTGTTATCCAAGTTAAATAATTCTGAAATAATTTTATTTGGTGATTTAAATTGGGATTGGCTCAGCGACAAATCAGAGAATTTTAAATTGGCTTGTAATTCTCTAAATTTAGTACAACTCATTGATAGCCCCACCAGATTTAATCCATCTAAGCCTAATAGTGACACTCTGTTAGATGTCATTCTCACTAACAGGGCTCATAAGTATACAGCAATAGGTGTGTTTGTAAACGACCTAAGCGACCATTGTGCAATAGGATGTGTTAGAAACACCAAAATACCTAAACTTAAGGGTCTCACTGTTTCTAGACGCTATTTTAAACACTTTTCAGAGCAGGCATTTTTATCTGACTTGGCAAGACTGAACTGGAATCATGTTGCATTGATTCCTACTGTTGATGAAGCTGTTGATTTTTTTCAGCAACAGTTTCTATTGATTGCCAATAAACACGCTCCTTTTAAAAAGCATAGAATAAAAAATAGGGATAATCCTTGGTTTTCTCAAGAACTAGCCCAGTTAATTCAATTAAGAAATAAACAGTGGTCCCTTGCAAGGAGGTCCAGCAGTAATGTAGATTGGCAACGTTTTAGAACTTTGAGAAATAAATGTACCTCAGCCATTCGGGCCTCTAAAGCAAATTATTATCTTAATGCAACTACTGATAACTTTAACAATCCTTCTAAATTCTGGAAAACAATTAAAGTATTGCAGAACAAAAAGGTTTCAGACTTTCCCCAGAAATTGATCATTGGAAATGTAACCATCACAGATAAAAGTGACATTTTAAATGCCTTTAATGTACACTTTGAGAGGGCAGGTCATCTATTTGATCAGCAGTTTCCATCAATTTCAAGGGATGCTTCAACACATTTTTTGCCACCTAGTACATCTTCTATCTCTGATTTGTCATTTGATTTTGAAGCCCTACAAGTCCAAGATGTTATGAAATCACTAAATTCTATTGACCCTAAAAAGGCGCCTGGACCTGATGGTCTGGATCCCTTTTTGTTAAAGGTGGCTGCACCGGTTATAGCTGAGCCTATTACTCATATTTTTAATATGTCATTAAGTTTTAATCAGATCCCAGCAATCTGGAAGCAAGCTTACATTACTCCCCTATTCAAATCTGGTGATCGATTTGACATGAATAATTTTAGACCCATCTCTAATCTTTCTGTTCTTTCTAAAATATTGGAATCTTTAGTTGCTACTCAACTTAAATCATATTTGCACTCACATAATATCCTAAATGAAATGCAATCCGGGTTCCGGTCGGGGCACAGTACAATATCCGCCACTTTAAAAGTCATGGATGACATCAAAGAGGCAATGGACAGTAAACTTAGCTGTGTTTCTCTGTTCATAGACCTCACAAAGGCGTTTGATACTGTGGACCATCCATCATTGGTTAATACCCTGCTGAGAGCTGGCATTGGATGTAACACGGTCAAATGGTTCCATAGCTATTTGACCAATCGTTCACAAATGGTCAAATATGGCAATGATCTGTCAAACCCAGTCCTTGTAACTAAGGGTGTTCCACAGGGTTCTGTTTTGGGTCCCTTGCTTTTCCTAGTTTATATTAATAATATTTGTGATAATTTTAATTTTTGTAAATATCACCTCTATGCAGATGATACAATTCTGTATTCATGTGCCCCCACAGTGAAATTAGCTTTTTCAAATCTACAGGCAGATTTCAATATTCTGCAACATGCCCTACTAGATTTAAAGCTGTTGTTAAACCCACATAAAACTAAAGTTATGGTTTTCCAAACTGGGCGAACAAAGCTACCATCCTTTTCCATCAAGTCACTAGATGGAATTTGTATCCAGTCTGTAGATAATTACAAATATCTGGGATTTTGGATGGACAAAAACCTAAACTTTAAATATCATGTTGATTTTCTTGCAAAGAAATTAAAATTCACATTGGGTTTTCTGTATAGATTAAAGTCCTGTTTTTCCTTGGCTTCAAGAAAACGTTTAGTTGTTAGCCTTTTTCTGTCACAGATTGATTATGGGGATACTATTTACAGATTTGCTTCTCTGTCTACCTTGTCCAAACTTGACCCCCTTTATCACTCTGCTCTCAGATATATTACCAATTCTAGTTTTAGGACACATCATTGTTTACTTTACAGTTTGGTAGGATGGTCATCTCTGCATATGCGCAGGCTTGAACATTGGTATATTTTAATTTATAAAGTTATTTTAGGAAAACTTCCAAAATATTTATATAGGAAATTTTTATCATTTCAAAGCTCCTACATTCTCAGGTCACATAACTGGTTGCAGTTTAAAGTGCCGACTGTTAGAACAGAGGCTGGAAAGCTAAGCCTGTTCTATTATGGCCCCTGGTCCTGGAATGACGTGCAGACTAAACTTAAACTACAATCCCTCATCTCTTTAAATGATTTTAAACATAGAATAAAAAAATTGGTCATTGCTAAGTGCAGATGTTTTGATAATTCTACTTCCACTTAAATTCATTATAAATATGATTTTATTAATGCCGTTTCTGTGAACAGTATTATTTAGGGTATAATGTAATACCTAAATGTTTATGCTGCTGTATTCTTGGTTGTATTTATTGATGATGTTGGTTTTGTCTGTGGTTTGTTATCTGTTTAATCCTGCTATCTGACCCTGTCTTGACTAGGTCTCACTTGTAAAAGAGGTTTTAACCTCAATGTGACTTTCCTAGTTAAATAAAGGTTAAAAAAAAAAAAAAAAAAACATCTGCTCATCGATTTTTGTGAAGTTTGGGGTTTTCCCTTAGGTTGTATAGGCTTTTGAGTGTTTTTTTGTCCCACACCTTTCCTGAATGACCCTGTTACAGCCAGGCCAATGCAAAAGTTCAACTTTTTTTCGATAATTATTGATCTAGAGACTCCAGAGAACTGTGCTAGACTGGTCTGGTTCCGATTGGGCCAAAAACCTAGGACTAGTTTGCAAAAGTAGGTTTTTCACTAAATTGCCCATAGAAATTTTTTTTTTGCTCGGATCGGGATTTGGAGATAGCCATTTTGTCCGTCTGGATCCAGGGATCACAGTGATGCTAAAATTGAGACTCTAGGACAAACTGTCTAGGAGTTATGAGCAATTTAGTAAATGTGGTCATTGTAGCGCCACCTATGGGCCAATCTGGGTCATACTTTGATAGGTTCTCCCCAAATTGAGGACTACCATTTGGCCAAGTTTCAAGGTTCCAGCTCTTACAGTTTGGGCTGCACGATGCGTTTTAGGGCGGAATAATAATAATAATAATAATAATTAAAGCTGCAAGCAGCATTTATCGGGGTTCAAGCATTTAAGGCCTTTAAGGCATTTAAGCATTCAAGACATTAAGATTTATTTAGAAAGCTTTTAACCACTGAAATAATAGATTGAAAAGTCCATTTACAGCCAATACAGGCAATTTACCATTGCTTTTTAACAGTTATAGCGCCAACTATCATCCGATCTACATACAATTTTGCATGCTTATTTAGAATGTTATGGCACATATGCTCACCAATTTTCGTGATGTTCTGAGTTTTTGTTTAGGATTTATAGGCTTTTGTTTGCATTTTGCCACGCCCATTTTCTTTATGACCCAATTATACCCATGCGAAAAATGCAAAAGTTCAACTTTTTTTGATAATTATTGATCTAAAGAGTCCAGAGAATTGTCCTAGACTCGTTTGGTTCCGATCGGGCAAAAAACCAGGGACTAGTTCGCAAAAGTAGGTTTTTAACATATTCGTGAATAATTAATAAACTGTTTGATTGACAGCAATGGTTCTAGAGGCAAAGTTGTTCAGCATGAGCAGGTCTATCAAATGATATGCATTTTGTGATGATAAGTGTAACACCACGTGATTACAGAGCCATAAAACTCGTTAGCGCCAACTAGTGGCCGATTTCTTTCAAAATTCTTACAGACCTCTAGGGCCATGAGTCGAACATGCCCACCGAGTTTTGTTCCGATCGGCCTCCGTTAACCTTGTCTAATAGGTGCTCAAACTTCATTGGCCGATGGCGGCCATGTTTTTTGAGATACACCAATGTCCTCATAGATATACATGACAGCTTGGACCAAGACACTGCATACCAATTTTCAAGTCAATCGGACTAACGGTCAGGTGGTTATAGCCTGTTTTATGTTTTTTTCATTTTATAGCGCCATCATGAGGCCAATCGTCGCGATTTTTTTACTGTGACCCCAGAGTAAGCTCATACACATGTGTACCAAGTTTGGTGAAGATACCTCATTTACATCGGGAGTTATAGCCATTTTAGTAAAATAGGCCCCTCCCACAACGTACGTTTTGGCGCCCCTTAGCGACCGTGAATCGAAATTTCCACTTTTTTTCGATAATTATTGATATTCAGTCTCCAGAGAACATTTCTGCACTAGTTTGGTTCCAATCGGGCAAAAAACCAGGGACTAGTTCGCAAAAGTAGATTTTTGACAAAATTCAAAATGGCGGAAAATCTATCATGGCGGAAATGAAATCGGAGATATACGTTTTGTTCGTCAGGCGTCCAGCTTTCCAATGATATAAGACACTTGAGTCTACGACATACGGTCTAGGAGTTATGAGCAGTTTCGCGCTTTTGGTTGTTATAGCGCCACCTATGGGCCAATCGGGGTCATAATCTCTGAACCTTTCCTCGATTTTTGTACTACCATCTGTCAAAGTTTCAAAGTTCCAGCTCTTACGGTTTGGGCTGCACGATGCGTTTTACGGCGGAATAATAATAATAATAATAATAATAATAATTAAAGCTGCAAGCAGCATTTATCGGGGTTCAAGCAGTTAAGGCCTTTAAGGCATTTAAGCACAAAAGCATCAAAAGTTATTAAGATTTATTTAGCAAGCATGTAACCACTGACATAATAGATGGAAAAGACCATTTACAGCCAATACAGGCAGTTTACCATGGGATATATATGGTTTTAAAGCTTTTTAACAGTTATAGCGCCACCTATGGTCCGATCTCCATAAAATTGTTTACTGTGACCTCAAATTGAACCCATACACATGTGTACTGAGTTTGGTGAAGATATCTCATTTACTTCTTGAGTTATAGCCATTTGAGTAAAATAGGCTCCTCCCACAACGATTTGCCACATTCTAGAATTATTTAATATGATTCTAGCATGATTTACTATCATATACCATGTTCCAGAATGATTTATTAGGATTCTAGCATGATTTACCTTGATACACCTCATTTCAGTATTATTTACTATGATTTACAATGTTTCTAGCATGATTAACCACATTACTAGCAATTATGTCAAGTGTCAGTGCAAATGAGGTGATGAACACTGACAAAATATTATTGTGTTATAATAGTTAGTTATATACGTGATTTTTAGTGTGTGTCCAAGTATGAATGCAAAAGCACATGTAAAATATTTCATTATTAAGTAGAATGGCCAGCAGAGGGCACTAGAAGACCACTTATTGGCTCACTTTCACTTTAAACCAGTTTTCTGCACTAAAGCAAACCAGTTTTTCCATGTTAACTCAATGCATGCTTACACACACACACACACACACACACACACACACACACACACACACACACACACACACACACACACATACACACACAGCATAGTTAACCATGGTTTACCATGATATACCACGTTCTAGTATTATTTACCAGGAGATAAACGACAATCTAGTATTATTTACTTTGATTTACCATGTTTCTAGCCTGATTTATCACATTACTAGCAATTATTTGAAGTGTCAGTGCAAATAAAGTGATTAACACTGACAAAATATGATTGTGTTATAATAGTTATTGCTATATAAGTGATTTTTTTAGTGTGTATTCAAGTATGAATGCAAGCACATGTTGAAATATTTCATTAATAAGTAGAATGGCCAGCAGAGGGCAGTAGAAGACCACTTATTGGCTCACTTTCACTTTAAACCAGTTTTCTGCACTAAAGCAAACCAGTTTATCCATGTTAACTCAATGCATGCTTACACACACACACACACACACACACACACACACACACACACACACACACACACACACACACACAGCATAGTTAACCATGATTTACCATGATTTACCACATTACTAGCAATTATTTGAAGTGTCAGTGCAAATAAAGTGATTAACACTGACAAAATATGATTGTGTTATAATAGTTATTGCTATATAAGTGATTTTTAGTGTGTATTCAAGTTTAAATGCAAGCACATGTGGAAAAATTTAATTAATAAGTAGAATGGCCAGCAGAGGGCAGTAGAAGACCACTTATTGGCTCACTTTCACTTTAAACCTCATGATTTTGACCAGTTTTCTGCACTAAAGCAAACCAGTGTTTCCATGTTAACTCAATAATGCATACTTGCTACATATGCTACACACAATAATGCTACACACACACACACACACACACAAATGTTTCAGTGATATTGGTGTCACATTCACCTTCATCACATTCACCTTCTGTCTTCATCACATTCACCATCTGTCGTCATCACCTGCACCTGCTCCTCATCACCCTCCTCATCATCACCTGCTCCTCATCATCATAACCGTCACCTGTTGTCCTTGTCTTGATCTGTGTATTTAAGTTCCCCTCTCATCCATTATCATTGTCGGTTATTGTTTGTGCACTAGCACTCTGTTATGTTTGTTTTCATGTTGGAAAATAAAACCTTTGTTATATTTGTACCACACACACACACACACACACACACACACACACACACACACACACACACACACACACACACACACACATCATTTATCATGATTTACCATGGCTGATACCAATACCAATATGAGAAAATGACTATTTTAAACAGCAGGGGGCAGTAAAATACCACTTATTGGCTTAACATGCCATTAATTCATATCATTTTCACCTTTTTAACTGTTATAGAGGCAAATTTTGTCCGATCTGTCTGAAAATTTTCATGCTTGTTCAGGGTGATATTTCACATGTTCTGACTTGTTTTTAAGAAGGTCTGAGCATTGATTAAAGAGATATAGGCTTTCGGGGACACTTGGTAAAGGCCAGATTTTGAAGTGAACCTATTATAGCTATCCAAATGAAGTAGTTCAACTTTTTCTGACAATTATTGATCTAGTGAGTCCAGAGAATTGTATTGCACTAGTTTTGAACATTATGATATGAAAATTATATGATCAGAGATGGAAAAGACCATTTACAGCCAATACAGGCAGTTTACCATAGGAAATATATGATTTTAAAGCTTTTTAACAGTTATAGCGCCACCTATCGTCCGATCTCCATAGAATTTTTCATGCTTGTTAATGATGTTATGTCACATATGCTGACCAATTTTTGTGAAGTTCTGAGTTTTTATTTAGGATTTATAGGCTTTTTAATGTATTTTGACACGCCCATTTTATAAATTACCCTATTACAGCCATCCAAATGCAAAAGTTCAACTTTTTTTTGATAATTATTGATCTAGAGAGTCCAGAGAATTGTCCTAGACTGGTCTGGTTCCGATCGGGCAAAAAACCTAGGACTAGTTCGCAAAAGTAGGTTTTTAACATATTAATGAATAATTAATGAACAGTTTGATTGACAGCAATGGTTACATTTACATTTACATTTATTCATTTAGCTGACGCTTTTATCCAAAGCGACTTACAATTGCTAATTATGTCAGAGGTCGCACGCCTCTGGAGCAACTAGGGGTTAAGTGTCTTGCTCAGGGACACATTGGTGTCTCACAGTGGATTCGAACCCTGGTCTCTCACACCAAAGGCATGTGTCTTATCCACTGCGCCACACCACCCCACAGTTTGCCACTTCTTGAGGCAAAGTTGTTCAGGATGAGGAGATCTATCAAATGATATGCATATTGTGTGGATATTTGTAACACTACGTGATTACAGAGCCGTAAAACTCGTTAGCGCCAACTAGTGGCCGATTTCTTTCAAAATTCTTACAGACCTTTAGGGCCATGAGCCGAACATGCCCATTGAGTTTCGTTCCGATCGGCCTCCGTTAACCTTGTCTAATAGGTGCTCAAACTTCGTTGGCCGATGGCGGCCATGTTTTTTGAGATACGCCAATGTCCTCATACACATACATGGCACCTTGGACCAAGACACTGCATACCAATTTTCAAGTCAATCGGACTAACGGTCAGGTGGTTATAGCCTGTTTTATGTTTTTTTCATTTTATAGCGCCACCATGAGGCCAATCGTCGCGATTTTTTTACTGTGACCCCAGAGTAAGCTCATACACATGTGTACCAAGTTTGGTGAAGATACCTCATTTACATCGGGAGTTATAGCCATTTTAGTAAAATAGGCCCCTCCCACAACGTACGTTTTGGCGCCCCTTAGCGACCGTGAATCGAAATTTCCACTTTTTTTCGATAATTATTGATATTCAGTCTCCAGAGAACATTTCTGCACTAGTTTGGTTCCAATCGGGCAAAAAACCAGGGACTAGTTCGCAAAAGTAGATTTTTGACAAAATTCAAAATGGCGGAAAATCTATCAGGGCGGAAATGAAATCGGAGATATACGTTTTGTTCGTCAGGCGTCCAGCTTTCCAATGATATAAGACACTTGAGTCTACGACATACGGTCTAGGAGTTATGAGCAGTTTCGCGCTTTTGGTTGTTATAGCGCCACCTATGGGCCAATCGGGGTCATAATCTCTGAACCTTTCCTCGATTTTTGTACTACCATCTGTCAAAGTTTCAAAGTTCCAGCTCTTACGGTTTGGGCTGCACGATGCGTTTTACGGCGGAATAATAATAATAATAATAATAATAATAATAATAAAAATCAGCACAATTACAATAGGGTTTCAGCACTTCGTGCTTGAACCCCTAATAAAAATCAGCACAATTACAATAGGGTTTCAGCACTTCGTGCTTGAACCCCTAATTAAAGCTGCAAGCAGCATTTATCGGGGTTCAAGCAGTTAAGGCCTTTAAGGCATTTAAGCACAAAAGCATCAAAAGTTATTAAGATTTATTTAATAAGCATGTAACCACTGACATAATAGATGGAAAAGACCATTTACAGCCAATACAGGCAATTTACCATGTGATATATATGGTTTTAAAGCTTTTTTAACAGTTATAGCGCCACCTATGGTCCGATCTCCATAGAATTGTTTACTGTGACCTCAAATTGAACCCATACACATGTGTACTGAGTTTGGTGAAGATATCTCATTTACTTCTTGAGTTATAGCCATTTTAGTAAAATAGGCTCCTCCCACAACAATTTAGCATATTCTAGTATTATTTACTATGATTCTAGCATGATTTGCCATATTCTAGCATAATTTACCATGATATACTACATTCTAGTATGATTTACCATTGTTTACTGTGATTCTAGCATGGATTACCATAGTTTATCATGATTTATCATAGTTTACCATGATTCATCATAGTTTACCATGATTTACCCTGTTCTAGCATAGTTTACCATGATTTACCATGTTCTAGCATGATTTACCATGATATACCACATTCTAACATGATTTACCATAGTTTATTATGATTTATCATGGCTTACCATGATTTACCCTGTTCTAGCATAGTTTACCATGATTTACCATGTTCTAGCATGATGTACCATGATATACCATGTTCTAGAATGATGTACCAGGATTGTAGTATGATTTACCTTGATACACCACATTCTAGTATTATTTATTATGATTTACCATGTTTTTAGTGTAATTTACCATGATTTACCACATTGCTAGCAATTATGTGAAGTATCAGTAAAAATGAAGTGATCAACTCTGACAAAATATGATTGTGCTACAATAGTAATTGTTATATAAGTGATTTTTTTTGTGTTTTATTGTTATATAAGTGATTTTTAGTGTCTAATGAATGCAAAAGCATATGTGAGTAGACTTCATTAATAAGTAGAATGGCCAGCAGAGGGCAGTAGAAGACCACATATTGGCTCACTTTCACTTTAAACTTCTTGATTTTCACCATTTTTCTGCACTAAAGCAAACCAGTTTTTCCATTTTAACTCCATAATGCATGTTTACACACACACACACACACACACACACACGCACGCACGCACGCACGCACGCACGCACGCACGCACGCACACACACACACACACACACACACACAAAGACAAATGTTGTTGTTGTTATTTCAATGCTATTGGGATATGTCATTATGAAAATATATTTGAATGGTCTATAAACATTTCACAAAGTCTTTGCAAGCTATTAATCAGATGATTCAGAATTTATTCAGAAACCTAAGACTACACACACACATTATGTTGTAGATGCAGACATTTGAAATGTATGATGTGATCAAACTGTCAATACTAATACTTTAACAGATGGATTTTGACTAAATGTAATTGTAAATGTTAAAATAGTGATTTTATAAAGTCTAAATATAAATTATAGAACAATATGACAAAATGACTATTTTGAACAGCAGGGGGCAGTAAAATACCACTTATTGGCTTAACATGCCATTATAATCATATCATTTTCACCTTTTTAACTGTTATAGAGGCAAATTTTGTCTGATCTGTCTGAAAATTTTCATGCATGTTCAGAGTGATATTTCACATGTTCTGACTTGTTTTTAAGAAGGTCTGAGTCATTCATTAAAGAGATATAGGCTTTCGGGGACACTTGGTAAAGGCTACATTTTGAAGTGAACCTATTATAACTATCCAAATGAAGTAGTTCAACTTTTTCTGACAATTATTGATCTAGTGAGTCCAGAGAATTGTATTGCACTAGTTTTGAACATTATGATGTGAAAATTATATGATCAGACATGGAAAAGACCATTTACAGCCAATACAGGCAGTTTACCATAGGAAATATATGGTTTTAAAGCTTTTTAACAGTTATAGCGCCAACTATTGTCCAATCTCCATAACATTTTGCAAGCTTGTTTGTGATGTTATGACACATATGCTCACCAATTTTTGTGAAGTTCTGAGTTTTCATTTAGGATTTATAGGCTTTTGAGTGTATTTTGCCACACCCATTTTATAAATGACCCTATTACAGCCATACAAATACAAAAGTTCAACTTTTTTTTGATAATTATTGATCTAGAGAGTCCATAGAATTGTCCTAGACTGGTCTGGTTCCGATCGGGCGAAAAACCAGGGACTAGTTCGCAAAAGTAGGTTTTTAACATATTCATGAATATTTAATGAACGGTTTGATTGACAGCAATGGTTCTAGAGGCAAAGTTGTTCAGCATGAGCAGATCTATCAAATGATATGCATTTTGTGACAATATATCTAACACCACGTGATTACAGAGCCATAAAACTCGTTAGCGCCAACTAGTGGCCGATTTCTTTCAAAATTCTTACAGACCTCTAGGGCCATGAGTCGAACATGCCCACCGAGTTTCGTTCCGATCGGCCTCCGTTAACCTTGTCTAATAGGTGCTCAACTTCATTGGCCAATGGCGGCCATGTTTTTTGAGATACACCAATGTCCTCATAGACATACATGGCACCTTGGACCAAGACACTGCATACCAATTTTCAAGTCAATCGGACTAACGGTCAGGTGGTTATAGCCTGTTTTATGTTTTTTTCATGTTATAGCGCCACCATGTGGCCAATCGCCGCGATTTTTTTACCGTGACCTCAGATTGACCTCTTACATATGTGTACCAAGTTTGGTGAAAATACCTCATTTTCTTCTGGAGTTATAGCCATTTTAGTAAAATAGGCTCCGCCCACAACGTTAATTTTGCGCCCCCTAGCGACCCTGAATCGAAATTTCAACTTTTTTTCGATAATTATTGATCTTCAGTCTCCAGAGAACAATTCTGCACTGGTTTGGTTCCGATCGAGCAAAAAACCAGGGACTAGTTCGCAAAAGTAGGTTTTCGACAAAATTCAAAATGGCGGAAAATCTATCATGACGGAAATGAAATCGGAGATATACGTTTTGTTCGTCAGACGACCAGCTTTCCAATGATATAAGACACTTGTGTCTACGACATACGGTCCAGGAGTTATGACCACTTTCGCGCTTTTGGTTGTTATAGCGCCACCTATGGGCCAATCGAGGTCATAATTTGATAACCTCTCCTCGATTTTTGTACTACCATCTGGCAAAGTTTCAAAGCTCTAGCCCTTACGGTTTGGGCTGCACGATGCGTTTTACGGCGGAATAATAATAATAATTAAAGCTGCAAGCAGCATTTATCGGGGTTCAAGCAGTTAAGGCCTTTAAGGCATTTAAGCACAAAAGCATCAAAAGTTATTAAGATTTATTTAGCAAGCATGTAACCACTGACATAATAGATTGGAAAAGACCATTTACAGCCAATACAGGCAATTTACCATGGGATATATATGGTTTTAAAGCTTTTTAACAGTTATAGCGCCACCTATGGTCTGATCTCCATAAAATTGTTTATTGTGACCTCAAATTGAACCCATACACATGTGTACTGAGTTTGGTGAAGATATCTCATTTACTTCTTGAGTTATAGCCATTTTAGTAAAATAGGCTCCTCCCACAACAATTTAGCATATTCTAGTATTATTTACTATGATTCTAGCATGATTTGCCATATTCTAGCATAATTTACCATGATATACTACATTCTAGTATGATTTACCATTGTTTACTGTGATTCAAGCATGGATTACCATAGTTTATCATGATTTATCATAGTTTACCATGATTTATCATAGTTTACCATGATTTACCCTGTTCTAGCATAGTTTACCATGATTTACCATGTTCTAGCATGATTTACCATGATATACCACATTCTAACATGATTTACCATAGTTTATTATGATTTATCATGGCTTACCATGATTTACCCTGTTCTAGCATAGTTTACCATGATTTACCATGTTCTAGCATGATGTACCATGATATACCATGTTCTAGAATGATGTACCAGTTCTAGAATGATGTACCAGGATTGTAGTATGATTTACCTTGATACACCACATTCTAGTATTATTTATTATGATTTACCATGTTTTTAGTGTGATTTACCATGATTTACCACATTGCTAGCAATTATGTGAAGTATCAGTAAAAATGAAGTGATAAACTCTGACAAAATATGATTGTGCTACAATAGTAATTGTTATATAAGTGATTTTTTAGTGTTTTATTGTTATATAAGTGATTTTTAGTGTCTAATGAATGCAAAAGCATATGTGAGTAGACTTC
Source organism: Squalius cephalus (assembly GCF_949319135.1). Classification (NCBI taxonomy): domain Eukaryota; kingdom Metazoa; phylum Chordata; class Actinopteri; order Cypriniformes; family Leuciscidae; genus Squalius; species Squalius cephalus. The sequence continues at coordinate 21,784,350 of NC_137129.1, read as the reverse complement.
ATTAATAAGTAGAATGGCCAGCAGAGGGCAGTAGAAGACCACTTATTGGCTCACTTTCACTTTAAACTTCTTGATTTTCACCATTTTTCTGCACTAAAGCAAACCAGTTTTTTCCATTTTAACTCCATAATGCATGTTTACACACACACACACACACACACACACACACACACACACACACACACACACACACACACACACACACACACACACACAAACACACACACACACACACACACACACACACACACACACACACACACACACACACACACAAAGACAAATGTTGTTGTTGTTTTTTCAATGCTATTGGGATATGTCATTATGAAAATATATTTGAATGGTCTATAAACATTTCACAAAGTCTTTGTAAGCTATTAATCAGATCATTCAGAATTTATTCAGAAACCTAAGACTACACACACACATTCTGTTGTAGATACAGACATTTGAAGTATATGATGTGATCAAACTGTTTACTGCAAATCTCCTTCAGGATTCACTTTCCTCAATGTGACAATTGTTAGTAGTAATACTTCAATAGATGAATTTGACTACATGTGATTGTAAATGTTAAAAGAGTTATTCAATAACGTCTAAATATGAATTCTACAACAATATGACAAAATGACTATTTTAAACAGCAGGGGGCAGTAGAATACCACTTATTGGCTTAATATGCCATTATATTCATATCATTTTCACCTTTTTAACTGTTATAGAGGCAAATTTTGACTGATCTGTCTGAAAAGGTTCATTTTTGTTTAGAGTGATATTTCACATGTTATGACTTGTTTTGAAGAAGCTCTGAGCATTCATTGAAGAGATATAGGCTTTCGGGGAGACTTGGTCAAGGCCACATTTTGAAGTGACCCTATTATAGCCATACAAATGAAGTAGTTCAACTTTTTCTGATAATTACTGATCTAGAGAGTCCAGAGAATTGTACTGCGCTAGTTTTGAACATTATTATATGAAAATTATATGATTATAGATGGAAAAGACCATTTACAGCCAATACAGGCAATTTACCATAGGAAATATATGGTTTTAAAGTTTTTTAACAGTTATAGCGCCACCTATGGTCCGATCTCCATAACATTTCGCATGGTTATTAATGATGTTAGGTCACATACGCTCATCCAATTTTTGTGAAGTTCTGAGTTTTTTTATATATGATTTATAGGCTCTTTATTGTATTTTGCCACACCCATTTTATAAATGACCCTATTACAGCCACCCAAATGCAAAATTTCAACTTTTTTTCGATAATTATTGATCTAGAGAGTCCAGAGAATTGCCCTAGACTGGTCTGGTTCCGATCGGGCAAAAAACCTAGGACTAGTTCGCAAAAGTAGGTTTTTAACATATTCGCGAATAATTAATGAATGGTTTGATTGACATTAGTGGTTCTTGAGGCAAAGTTGTTGAGCATGAGCAGATCTATCTAATGATATGCATTTTGTGACAATAAGTGTAACACCACGTGATTAAAGAGCCTTAAAACTCGTTTGCGCCAACTAGTGGCCGATTTCTTTCAAAATTCTTACAGACCTCTAGGGGCTTGAGCCGAACATGCCCACCGAGTTTCGTTCCGATCGGACTTCGTTAATAGGTGCTCAAACCTCATTTGCCAATGGCGGCCATGTTTTTCGAGATACGCCAATATCCTTTTAGACATACATGGCCCCTTGGGCCAAGACACTGCATACCAAATTTCAAGTCATTCGGAAAAACGGTCAGGTGTCTATACGTTTTTTTTATTTTATAGCGCCACCATGAGGCCAATCGACGCAATTTTTTTACTGTGACCTCAAATTGACCTCCTACATATGTTTACCAAGTTTGGTGAAGATATCTCATTTCGTTCACGAGTTATAACAATTTTAGTAAAACTGACTCCGCCTCCTTCGAACATTTTGGCACCCCGTAGCGACCATGAATCGAAATTTCAACTTTTTTTCGATAATTATTTATATTCAGACTCCAGAGAACATTTCTGCACTGGTTTGGTTCCGATCGGACAAAAAACCACAGACTAGTTCGCAAAAGTAGGTTTTTGACAAAATTCAAAATGGCGGAAAAATTTGCCAACCGGAAATGAAATCGGAGATATACGTTTTGTCCGCCTTGATCCAAGGATTATAGTGATATAAGACACTTAAGTCTACGACAAACCGTCTAGGAGTTATTAGCGATTTTATACTTTTGCTTACTATAGCGCCACCTATTGGCCAATCGGGGTCATAATTTGATAACCTCTCCTCGATTTTTGTACTACCTTCTGGCAAAGTCTCAAGTCTCCAGCACTTACGGTTTGGGCTGCACGATGCGTTTTACGGCAGAATAATAATAATAAAAATCAGGACAATTACAATAGGGTTTCAGCACTTCGTGCTTGAACCCCTAATTAAAGCTGCAAGCAGCATTTAGCGGGGTTCAAGCATTTAGGGTCTTTAAGCACATAAGGCAGTTTAGTGAGTTGTCTGAGTTTTTGTTTAGGATTTACAGGCTTTTGAGTGTTTTTTGCCATACCCATTTTCTAAATGATCCTGTTATGGCTACCCAATGGGTAAAGTTAAAGTTTTTTATATAATTAATAATCTAGAGCTTCCAGAGAATTGTACTGCACTGGTATATTTCCGATCGGGCGAAAAACCTAGGACTTGTTCGCAAAAGTAGGTTTTTAACATAATCGCAAGTATTTAATGAACAAATTGATTGACAGCATTAGTTCTTGAGGCAAAGTTGTTCAGTATGAGGAGATCTATCAAATTATATGCATCACGTGATTACATAGCCGTAAAACCTGTTAGCGTCAACTAGTGGCTGATTTTTCAAAATTCTTACAGACCTCTAGGGCCACGAGTCGAACATGCCCACCGAGTTTCGTTCTGATTGGCCTCCGTTAAGAGCAAACTAACAGCTTTGAATTAAAATGGTGAGGTATCCTGTTGTAAACATCAACCATGCCTGTTGACAGTTCTCTTTTGTGGGAAGGGAATGAAAAGTTCTCAAATCCGCAGCACAGCCTCAGACATAACATTTATATCCATGATCTGCCATTTTCACTATTGTCCTTGCTTGCTTCTTCACAATACCTGCAGATCTTCTGATGATTCGGCTGTGCAGGTCCACATTAACACTGCCTGGCCTAGAACATGGACTGGAAAATGCAAATTTGGGGGGTATAAATATTAATGATCCTGACTCCAACATCACAGTCGGTGTTATGGTGGGATTCACTCATTTTTCAGCGGTCTTTTGCAAACAGGAGATTTACACATGAAGGAGGAAACAATGGTGTTTGAGGCTCACGGTATGTCAGTTCCATGTCCAGAACTCTTATCATTCAACTATGCCAAGATAAATACAGTTTTCAATTGTATGGAACCTTTAAAATAGATGATTAGTAATATAATGCTTACTTGGAGTCTGAAATGGCTTTAACAAAATAAGAAAAATAGTCTTAGATTTCTGTTCATTCTAATCATGTACAAATAAAGTAGCACAGTAAGATTACATTTATTTGAATGCATTAGTGAGTGTGTGATTGTGCTGTGTGTGCAGCGTGTCAATACTAAAAGTGAAGGTGTAGTTGATATCTTTGGTGATAATATCTGTAGTAATCATAAAAAAACAATTAAGAAATAAAGAATTAAAATTACAAATAATATTCTATTAAGATATGAGTTACAATAACATGATTTGCAATAGTAATAATATCAATAATATATGCACAATACACACAGATTAGACTATCAGGTCTGTGTTTTACAAAAACATTAGTATTGCAGCCAATGTGAGTCTGTGGGATTTATAAACAGACAAAATATGATTTGAAATGTTATTTTAATGATTTTATTAAGTTTAAACAATATTTCAAATGGAAAAAAAATGAAAAATTATATTTTAGTGAGCAGAATGAACCAATGAGTGTTCTTCTTCTGGTGGTTAAAATGTAAATGAAAACAATAATACTTAAACAATAATACTTAATACACTAACCATGCTTGAACACACACATGCACACACATTTTGTTGTAGATGTAGATATTTAAAATAAAAGATAGGTAACAAAATGATAATTGCAAATCTCCTCTGTATAACACCATTTTCAGATTTCAAATTAATCACTGAGAGGCAGAATTGTTCAAACTGAGAGCTCAGTAAAAATGAAGTGATAAACTTTGACAAAACATGACTGTTATAATAGGTGATTTTCATGCAAGTAATTTTATATAGTCCAAAAACTTATGCAAAAGCACAGATGAAAATATTTTATTAAGTAGAATGTCCTGCAGAGGGCAGTAGAAGACCACTAATTGACTCACTTTCATTTGAAAGACTTTTTTATCCACCAGTAAAACAAAGCAGTTTCTCCATGTTCTTTCCATTAAGCATGCTTACACACACAGACACACACACAAACACACACACATCCACACACACACACACACACACACAAAGACAAATATGTTTTCAATGGTTTTAGGATGTGATATTGTGAAAATATCTTCATCTCCTCATCTTGAACAACTTTGCCTCAAGAATCACTAATGTCAATCAAACCGGTCATAATCATAATAAAAAAATAACATATATACAAATATCATAATAAAAAAAAAAACATCATAATAAAAAAGATTGCTTCTTAAAGCATTTGTTTATTTCCCAATACTGAAACCGAAAGATCATGCGTAATCCTGCTGCTCCCTCTAGTGGACAACAGTGGTATTATAGCTTACATTTTACAGTTGAAGTGTTTGAATGAATGAATGGGAATTTGTTTTTTTACTTATATCTCAGGAACCAAAAGGCGAAAAATTCTGAAACTCAGAGCATAGATAGTGCTTGAGGAGCCCTGTTGAATGAGACCATCAAGGTGTTTTTGGGCGATTGGGGCTGGGAGTTATGACTGTTATAAGGCATATCTGTTCGGGCTATTATCTCTGGAATGCCCAGGGCAAATAACACCACATTCGAATCGAAGATAGCCAAGGATGGGCCCTTTCCAACGAGCTCTCACACAATGTTCGGGGTGGTCTGGGTCGGGAGTAATGGCCGTTCAAAATCGGGGGTCCCGCGGGCTGGCGATGCGCGGGGGGCGCGCTCCCGAGGCCCGCGACGACACGTTTCGATCAAGAGCCCGGAGAGGTCCTCACCATCAAAATTTGAGCGCGCAACGACTTTCCGTTTTCGAGTTATGAATGAATTTGTATTCGGGGGCGTGGCTTAAATGCCGTTATACTTTCGTTTCATTTCATTCATTTACTTTCGTCCATTTCCATATCTCAGTGTAACACAATTGTCAATAGTAATACTCAATAGATGAGTTTTGACAAAATGTGATTGTAAATGTTAAAATAATGATTTTATAAAGTCTAAATATGAATTTTATAACAATATTAGGGAGTAGTATGATGAAATGACAGCAGGGGGCAGTAAAATACCACTTATTGGCTTAATATGTCATTATATTCATATAAAATCACCTTTTGAAGAAGTTAAACTTTTTTTCTGATAATTATTGATCTAGAGAGTTCAGAGAATTGTGCTGCACTGGTTTTGAACATTATGATATGAACATTATATGATGATAGAAGACACCATTTACAGCAAATACAGGCAATTTACCATAGGAAATATATGGTTTTAAAGCGTTTTAACAGTTATAGCGCCAACTACGGTCCGATCTCCATAAAATTTTCCATGCTTCTTTAGCAGGTTATGACACATATGCTCATCAATTTTTGTGAAGTTCTGAGTTTTCGTTTAGGA
>NC_137129.1:21663528-21778369 GCF_949319135.1 Squalius cephalus | reverse complement strand
GGTTTTAAAGCTTTTTAAAGGTTATAGCGCCACCTATCGTCCGATCTCCATAAAATTTTGCATGCTTGTTAATGATGTTATGACACATAGGCTGACCAATTTTTGTGAAGTTCTGAGTTTTCATTTAGGATTTATAGGCTTTTGAGTGTATTTTGCCACACCCATTTTATAAATGACCCTGTTACAGCCACCCACATGCCAAAGTTCAACTTTTTTTTGATAATTATTGATCTAGAGAGTCCAGAGAATTGTCCTAGACTGGTTTGGTTCCGATCGGGCGAAAAACCACGGACTAGTTCGCAAAAGTAGGTTTAGGACAAAATTCGACATAGCAGAAAATTTCCCCTGCCTACATCCAAATCGGAGATAGCCATTTTGTCCGCCTTGAGCCAAGGATTCCAACGATATAAGACACTTGATCCTGGGACAAACGGTCTAAGAGTTATGAGCGATTTTGAACTTTTGGTTGCTGTAGCGCCACCTATGGGCCAATCGGGGTCATACTCTGATAGGTTGTCCCCAAATTGAGGCCTACCATCTGGCCAGGTTTCAAGTCTCTAGGCCTTACGGTTTGTCCTGCACGATGCGTTTTACAAATCCTTACAATTACAATAGGGTTTCAGCATTTCATGCTTGAACCCCTAATAAGAATGAAGGCTTTTTGACAGTTATAGCGCCACCTATGGTCCGATCTCCATGAAACTCTGCATGCTTCCTCACCATGTTCTGACACATATGCTCATCAATTTTTGTGAAGTTCTGAGTTTTCCTTTGGGATTTATAGGCTTTTGAGTGTATTTTGCCACGCCCCTTTTCTAAATGACCCTGTTACAGCCACCCACATGCCAAAGTTCAACTTTTTTTCGATAATTATTGATCTAGAGAGTCCAGAGAATTGTCCTAGACTGGTTTGGTTCCGATCGGGCGAAAAACCACGGACTAGTTCACAAAAGTAGGTTTAGGACAAAATTCGACATAGCAGAAAATTTCCCCTGCCTACATTCAAATCGGAGATAGCCATTTTGTCCGCCTTGAGCCAAGGATTCCAACGATATAAGACACTTGATCCTGGGACAAACGGTCTAAGAGTTATGAGCGATTTTGAACTTTTGGTTGCTGTAGCGCCACCTATGGGCCAATCGGGGTCATACTCTGATAGGTTGTCCCCAAATTGAGGCCTACCATCTGGCCAGGTTTCAAGTCTCTAGGCCTTACGGTTTGTCCTGCACGATGCGTTTTACAAATCCTTACAATTACAATAGGGTTTCAGCATTTCATGCTTGAACCCCTAATAAGAATGAAGGCTTTTTGACAGTTATAGCGCCACCTATGGTCCGATCTCCATGAAACTCTGCATGCTTCCTCACCATGTTCTGACACATATGCTCATCAATTTTTGTGAAGTTCTGAGTTTTCCTTTGGGATTTATAGGCTTTTGAGTGTATTTTGCCACGCCCCTTTTCTAAATGACCCTGTTACAGCCACCCACATGCCAAAGTTCAACTTTTTTTCGATAATTATTGATCTAGAGAGTCCAGAGAATTGTCCTAGACTGGTTTGGTTCCGATCGGGCGAAAAACCAGGGACTAGTTCACAAAAGTAGGTTTTGGACAAAATCCGACATAGCAGAAAATTTTCCCTGCCTACATCCAAATCGGAGATAGCCATTTTGTCCGCCTCGAGCCAAGGATTCCAACGATATAAGACACTTGATCCTGGGACAAACGGTCTAAGAGTTATGAGCGATTTTGAACTTTTGGTTGCTGTAGCGCCACCTATGGGCCAATCGGGGTCATACTCTGATAGGTTGTCCCCAAATTGAGGCCTACCATCTGGCCAGGTTTCAAGTCTCTAGGCCTTACGGTTTGTCCTGCACGATGCGTTTTACAAATCCTTACAATTACAATAGGGTTTCAGCATTTCATGCTTGAACCCCTAATAATAAAAATCAGCACAATTACAATAGGGTTTCAGCATTTCATGCTTGAACCCCTAATAAGAGGAGACGTTTTGGACAGTTATAGCGCCACCTATGGTCCGATCTTCACGAAACTTGGCATGCTTCTTCACCATGTTCTGACACATCTGCTCATCGATTTTTGTGAAGTTTGGGGTTTTCCCTTAGGTTGTATAGGCTTTTGAGTGTTTTTTGGTCCCACCCCTTTCCTAAATGACCCTGTTACAGCCAGGCCAATGCAAAAGTTCAACTTTTTTTTGATAATTATTGATCTAGAGACTCCAGAGAACTGTGCTAGACTGGTCTGGTTCCGATTGGGCCAAAAACCTAGGACTAGTTTGCAAAAGTAGGTTTTTCACTAAATTGCCCATAGAAATTTTTTTTTGCTCGTAGAGCAATTTGGAGATAGCCATTTTGTCCGTCTGGATCCAGGGATCACAGTGATGCTAAAATTGAGACTCTAGGACAAACTGTCTAGGAGTTATGAGTAATTTAGTAAATGTGGTCATTGTAGCGCCACCTATGGGCCAATCTGGGTCATACTTTGATAGGTTCTCCCCAAATTGAGGACTACCATTTGGCCAAGTTTCAAGGTTCCAGCTCTTACGGTTTGGGCTGCACGATGCGTTTTAGGGCGGAATAATAATAATAATAATAATAATAATAATAAAAATCAGCACAATTACAATAGGGTTTCAGCATTTCATGCTTGAACCCCTAATAATAATAATAATAAAAATCAGCACAATTACAATAGGGTTTCAGCATTTCATGCTTGAACCCCTAATAAGAAGAGACGTTTTGGACAGTTATAGCGCCACCTATTGTCCGATCTTCACGAAACTTGGCATGCTTCTTCACCATGTTCTGACACATCTGCTCATCGATTTTTGTGAAGTTTGGGGTTTTCCCTTAGGTTGTATAGGCTTTTGAGTGTTTTTTTGTCCCACACCTTTCCTGAATGACCCTGTTACAGCCAGGCCAATGCAAAAGTTCAACTTTTTTTCGATAATTATTGATCTAGAGACTCCAGAGAACTGTGCTAGACTGGTCTGGTTCCGATTGGGCCAAAAACCTAGGACTAGTTTGCAAAAGTAGGTTTTTCACTAAATTGCCCATAGAATTTTTTTTTTTGCTCGGATCGGGATTTGGAGATAGCCATTTTGTCCGTCTGGATCCAGGGATCACAGTGATGCTAAAATTGAGACTCTAGGACAAACTGTCTAGGAGTTATGAGCAATTTAGTAAATGTGGTCATTGTAGCGCCACCTATGGGCCAATCTGGGTCATACTTTGATAGGTTCTCCCCAAATTGAGGACTACCATTTGGCCAAGTTTCAAGGTTCCAGCTCTTACAGTTTGGGCTGCACGATGCGTTTTAGGGCGGAATAATAATAATAATAATAATAATTAAAGCTGCAAGCAGCATTTATCGGGGTTCAAGCATTTAAGGCCTTTAAGCACATAAGCATTTAAGACATTAAGTTTTATTTAGAAAGCTTTTAACCACTGAAATAATAGATGGAAAAGTCCATTTACAGCCAATACAGGCAATTTACCATAGGAAATATATGGTTTTCAAACCTTTTTAACAGTTATAGCGCCACCTATGGTCCGATCAACATGAAATTTGGCATGCTTGTTTAGAATATTATGGCACATATGCTCACCAATTTTCGTGAAGTTCTGAGTTTTCGTTTAGGATTTATAAGCTTTTGAGTGCATTTTGCCACACCCATTTTCTTTATGACCCAATTATAGCCATACGAAAAATTCAAAATTTCAACTTTTTTTCGATAATTATTGATCTAGGGAGTCCAGAGAATTGTCCTAGACTGGTCTGGTTCCGATCGGGCGAAAAACCAGGGACTAGTTTGCAAAAGTAGGTTTTTAACATATTCGCGAATAATTAATGAACGATTTGATTGACAGCAATGGTTCTTGAGGCAATGTTGTTCAGCATGAGCAGATCTATCAAATGATATGCATTTTGTGACAATAAGTGTAACACCACGTGATTACAGAGCCGTAAAACTCGTTAGCGCCAACTAGTGGCCGATTTCTTTCAAAATTCTTACAGACCTCTAGGGCTATGAGTTGAACATGCCCATCGAGTTTCGTTCCGATCGGCCTCCGTTAACCTTGTCTAATAGGTGCTCAAACTTCATTGGCCGATGGCGGCCATGTTTTTTGAGATACACCAATGTCCTCATAGACGTACATGACACCTTGGGCCAAGACACTGCATACCAATTTTCAAGTCAATCGGACTAACGGTCAGGTGGTTAAAGCCTGTTTTATGTTTTTTTCAAGTTATAGCGCCACCATGTGGCCAATCGCCGCGTTTTTTTTACTGTGACCTCAGATTGACCTCTTACACATGTGTACCGAGTTTGGTGAAGATACCTCATTTACTTCTGGAGTTATAGCCATTTTAGTAAAATAGGCCCCTCCCACAACGTACGTTTTGGCGCCCCTTAGCGTCCGTGAATCGAAATTTCAACTTTTTTTCGATAATTATTGATATTCAGACTCCAGAGAACATTTCTGTACTGGTTTGGTTCCGATCGGGCGAAAAACCTAGGACTAGTTCGCAAAAGTAGGTTTTTGGCAAAATTCAAAATGGCGGAAAATCTATCATGGCGGAAATGAAATCGGAGATATACGTTTTGTTCGTCAGGCATCCAGCTTCCCAATGATATAAGACACTTGAGTCTACGACATACGGTCTAGGAGTTCTGAGCAGTTTCGCGCTTTTGGTTGCTGTAGCGCCACCTATGGGCCGATTTGGCTAAGTCCGTGTATCTGAGTAGCGAGCAATACTACTACCATTTGACCAAGTATCACGTCTCTAGGCCTTACGGTTTTGGCTGCACGATGCGTTTTAGGGAAGAATAATAATAATAATAAAAATCAGGGCAATTACAATAGGGTTTCAGCACTTCGTGCTTGAACCCCTAATAATAAAAATCAGCACAATTACAATAGGGTTTCAGCATTTCATGCTTGAACCCCTAATAAGAAGAGACGTTTTGGACAGTTATAGCGCCACCTATTGTCCGATCTTCACGAAACTTGGCATGCTTCTTCACCATGTTCTGACACATCTGCTCATCGATTTTTGTGAAGTTTGGGGTTTTCCCTTAGGTTGTATAGGCTTTTGAGTGTTTTTTTGTCCCACACCTTTCCTGAATGACCCTGTTACAGCCAGGCCAATGCAAAAGTTCAACTTTTTTTCGATAATTATTGATCTAGAGACTCCAGAGAACTGTGCTAGACTGGTCTGGTTCCGATTGGGCCAAAAACCTAGGACTAGTTTGCAAAAGTAGGTTTTTCACTAAATTGCCCATAGAAATTTTTTTTTTGCTCGGATCGGGATTTGGAGATAGCCATTTTGTCCGTCTGGATCCAGGGATCACAGTGATGCTAAAATTGAGACTCTAGGACAAACTGTCTAGGAGTTATGAGCAATTTAGTAAATGTGGTCATTGTAGCGCCACCTATGGGCCAATCTGGGTCATACTTTGATAGGTTCTCCCCAAATTGAGGACTACCATTTGGCCAAGTTTCAAGGTTCCAGCTCTTACAGTTTGGGCTGCACGATGCGTTTTAGGGCGGAATAATAATAATAATTAAAGCTGCAAGCAGCATTTATCGGGGTTCAAGCAGTTAAGGCCTTTAAGGCATTTAAGCACAAAAGCATCAAAAGTTATTAAGATTTATTTAATAAGCATGTAACCACTGACATAATAGATGGAAAAGACCATTTACAGCCAATACAGGCAATTTACCATGTGATATATATGGTTTTAAAGCTTTTTAACAGTTATAGCGCCACCTATGGTCCGATCTCCATAGAATTGTTTACTGTGACCTCAAATTGAACCCATACACATGTGTACTGAGTTTGGTGAAGATATCTCATTTACTTCTTGAGTTATAGCCATTTTAGTAAAATAGGCTCCTCCCACAACAATTTAGCATATTCTAGTATTATTTACTATGATTCTAGCATGATTTGCCATATTCTAGCATAATTTACCATGATATACTACATTCTAGTATGATTTACCATTGTTTACTGTGATTCTAGCATGGATTACCATAGTTTATCATGATTTATCATAGTTTACCATGATTCATCATAGTTTACCATGATTTACCCTGTTCTAGCATAGTTTACCATGATTTACCATGTTCTAGCATGATTTACCATGATATACCACATTCTAACATGATTTACCATAGTTTATTATGATTTATCATGGCTTACCATGATTTACCATGTTCTAGCATGATGTACCATGATATACCATGTTCTAGAATGATGTACCAGGATTGTAGTATGATTTATCTTGATACACCACATTATAGTATTATTTATTATGATTTACCATGTTTTTAGTGTGATTTACCATGATTTACCACATTGCTAGCAATTATGTGAAGTATCAGTAAAAATGAAGTGATAAACTCTGACAAAATATGATTGTGCTACAATAGTAATTGTTATATAAGTGATTTTTTAGTGTTTTATTGTTATATAAGTGATTTTTAGTGTCTAATGAATGCAAAAGCATAAGTGAGTAGACTTCATTAATAAGTAGAATGGCCAGCAGAGGGCAGGAGAAGACCACATATTGGCTCACTTTCACTTTAAACTTCTTGATTTTCACCATTTTTCTGCACTAAAGCAAACCAGTTTTTCCATTTTAACTCCATAATGCATGTTTACACACACACACACACACACACACACACACACACACACACACACACACACACACACACACACACACACACACACACACACACACACACAGACAAATGTTGTTTTTTCAATGCTATTGGGATATGTCATTATGAAAATATATTTGAATGGTCTATAAACATTTCACAAAGTCTTTGCAAGCTATTAATCAGATGATTAACCTAAGACTACACACACACATTATGTTGTAGATGCAGACATTTGAAATGTATGATGTGATCAAACTGTCAATACTAATACTTTAACAGATGGATTTTGACTAAATGTAATTGTAAATGTTAAAATAGTGATTTTATAAAGTCTAAATATAAATTATAGAACAATATGACAAAATGACTATTTTGAACAGCAGGGGGCAGTAAAATACCACTTATTGGCTTAACATGCCATTATAATCATATCATTTTCACCTTTTTAACTGTTATAGAGGCACATTTTGTCTGATCTGTCTGAAAATTTTCATGCATGTTCAGAGTGATATTTCACATGTTCTGACTTGTTTTTAAGAAGGTCTGAGTCATTCATTAAAGAGATATAGGCTTTCGGGGACACTTGGTAAAGGCTACATTTTGAAGTGAACCTATTATAGCTATCCAAATGAAGTAGTTCAACTTTTTCTGACAATTATTGATCTAGTGAGTCCAGAGAATTGTATTGCACTAGTTTTGAACATTATGATATGAAAATTATATGATCAGAGATGGAAAAGACCATTTACAGCCAATACAAGCAACATACCATAGGAAATATATGGTTTTAAAGCTTTTTAAAGGTTATAGCGCCACCTATCGTCCGATCTCCATAAAATTTTGCATGCTTGTTAATGATGTTATGACACATAGGCTGACCAATTTTTGTGAAGTTCTGAGTTTTCATTTAGGATTTATAGGCTTTTGAGTGTATTTTGCCACACCCATTTTATAAATGACCCTGTTACAGCCACCCACATGCCAAAGTTCAACTTTTTTTTGATAATTATTGATCTAGAGAGTCCAGAGAATTGTCCTAGACTGGTTTGGTTCCGATCGGGCGAAAAACCACGGACTAGTTCGCAAAAGTAGGTTTAGGACAAAATTCGACATAGCAGAAAATTTCCCCTGCCTACATCCAAATCGGAGATAGCCATTTTGTCCGCCTTGAGCCAAGGATTCCAACGATATAAGACACTTGATCCTGGGACAAACGGTCTAAGAGTTATGAGCGATTTTGAACTTTTGGTTGCTGTAGCGCCACCTATGGGCCAATCGGGGTCATACTCTGATAGGTTGTCCCCAAATTGAGGCCTACCATCTGGCCAGGTTTCAAGTCTCTAGGCCTTACGGTTTGTCCTGCACGATGCGTTTTACAAATCCTTACAATTACAATAGGGTTTCAGCATTTCATGCTTGAACCCCTAATAAGAATGAAGGCTTTTTGACAGTTATAGCGCCACCTATGGTCCGATCTCCATGAAACTCTGCATGCTTCCTCACCATGTTCTGACACATATGCTCATCAATTTTTGTGAAGTTCTGAGTTTTCCTTTGGGATTTATAGGCTTTTGAGTGTATTTTGCCACGCCCCTTTTCTAAATGACCCTGTTACAGCCACCCACATGCCAAAGTTCAACTTTTTTTCGATAATTATTGATCTAGAGAGTCCAGAGAATTGTCCTAGACTGGTTTGGTTCCGATCGGGCGAAAAACCACGGACTAGTTCACAAAAGTAGGTTTAGGACAAAATTCGACATAGCAGAAAATTTCCCCTGCCTACATTCAAATCGGAGATAGCCATTTTGTCCGCCTTGAGCCAAGGATTCCAACGATATAAGACACTTGATCCTGGGACAAACGGTCTAAGAGTTATGAGCGATTTTGAACTTTTGGTTGCTGTAGCGCCACCTATGGGCCAATCGGGGTCATACTCTGATAGGTTGTCCCCAAATTGAGGCCTACCATCTGGCCAGGTTTCAAGTCTCTAGGCCTTACGGTTTGTCCTGCACGATGCGTTTTACAAATCCTTACAATTACAATAGGGTTTCAGCATTTCATGCTTGAACCCCTAATAAGAATGAAGGCTTTTTGACAGTTATAGCGCCACCTATGGTCCGATCTCCATGAAACTCTGCATGCTTCCTCACCATGTTCTGACACATATGCTCATCAATTTTTGTGAAGTTCTGAGTTTTCCTTTGGGATTTATAGGCTTTTGAGTGTATTTTGCCACGCCCCTTTTCTAAATGACCCTGTTACAGCCACCCACATGCCAAAGTTCAACTTTTTTTCGATAATTATTGATCTAGAGAGTCCAGAGAATTGTCCTAGACTGGTTTGGTTCCGATCGGGCGAAAAACCAGGGACTAGTTCACAAAAGTAGGTTTTGGACAAAATCCGACATAGCAGAAAATTTTCCCTGCCTACATCCAAATCGGAGATAGCCATTTTGTCCGCCTCGAGCCAAGGATTCCAACGATATAAGACACTTGATCCTGGGACAAACGGTCTAAGAGTTATGAGCGATTTTGAACTTTTGGTTGCTGTAGCGCCACCTATGGGCCAATCGGGGTCATACTCTGATAGGTTGTCCCCAAATTGAGGCCTACCATCTGGCCAGGTTTCAAGTCTCTAGGCCTTACGGTTTGTCCTGCACGATGCGTTTTACAAATCCTTACAATTACAATAGGGTTTCAGCATTTCATGCTTGAACCCCTAATAATAAAAATCAGCACAATTACAATAGGGTTTCAGCATTTCATGCTTGAACCCCTAATAAGAGGAGACGTTTTGGACAGTTATAGCGCCACCTATGGTCCGATCTTCACGAAACTTGGCATGCTTCTTCACCATGTTCTGACACATCTGCTCATCGATTTTTGTGAAGTTTGGGGTTTTCCCTTAGGTTGTATAGGCTTTTGAGTGTTTTTTGGTCCCACCCCTTTCCTAAATGACCCTGTTACAGCCAGGCCAATGCAAAAGTTCAACTTTTTTTTGATAATTATTGATCTAGAGACTCCAGAGAACTGTGCTAGACTGGTCTGGTTCCGATTGGGCCAAAAACCTAGGACTAGTTTGCAAAAGTAGGTTTTTCACTAAATTGCCCATAGAAATTTTTTTTTGCTCGTAGAGCAATTTGGAGATAGCCATTTTGTCCGTCTGGATCCAGGGATCACAGTGATGCTAAAATTGAGACTCTAGGACAAACTGTCTAGGAGTTATGAGTAATTTAGTAAATGTGGTCATTGTAGCGCCACCTATGGGCCAATCTGGGTCATACTTTGATAGGTTCTCCCCAAATTGAGGACTACCATTTGGCCAAGTTTCAAGGTTCCAGCTCTTACGGTTTGGGCTGCACGATGCGTTTTAGGGCGGAATAATAATAATAATAATAATAATAATAATAAAAATCAGCACAATTACAATAGGGTTTCAGCATTTCATGCTTGAACCCCTAATAAGAGGAGACGTTTTGGACAGTTATAGCGCCACCTATGGTCCGATCTTCACGAAACTTGGCATGCTTCTTCACCATGTTCTGACACATCTGCTCATCGATTTTTGTGAAGTTTGGGGTTTTCCCTTAGGTTGTATAGGCTTTTGAGTGTTTTTTGGTCCCACCCCTTTCCTAAATGACCCTGTTACAGCCAGGCCAATGCAAAAGTTCAACTTTTTTTTGATAATTATTGATCTAGAGACTCCAGAGAACTGTGCTAGACTGGTCTGGTTCCGATTGGGCCAAAAACCTAGGACTAGTTTGCAAAAGTAGGTTTTTCACTAAATTGCCCATAGAAATTTTTTTTTGCTCGTAGAGCAATTTGGAGATAGCCATTTTGTCCGTCTGGATCCAGGGATCACAGTGATGCTAAAATTGAGACTCTAGGACAAACTGTCTAGGAGTTATGAGTAATTTAGTAAATGTGGTCATTGTAGCGCCACCTATGGGCCAATCTGGGTCATACTTTGATAGGTTCTCCCCAAATTGAGGACTACCATTTGGCCAAGTTTCAAGGTTCCAGCTCTTACGGTTTGGGCTGCACGATGCGTTTTAGGGCGGAATAATAATAATAATAATAATAATAATAATAAAAATCAGCACAATTACAATAGGGTTTCAGCATTTCATGCTTGAACCCCTAATAAGAGGAGACGTTTTGGACAGTTATAGCGCCACCTATGGTCCGATCTTCACGAAACTTGGCATGCTTCTTCACCATGTTCTGACACATCTGCTCATCGATTTTTGTGAAGTTTGGGGTTTTCCCTTAGGTTGTATAGGCTTTTGAGTGTTTTTTGGTCCCACCCCTTTCCTAAATGACCCTGTTACAGCCAGGCCAATGCAAAAGTTCAACTTTTTTTTGATAATTATTGATCTAGAGACTCCAGAGAACTGTGCTAGACTGGTCTGGTTCCGATTGGGCCAAAAACCTAGGACTAGTTTGCAAAAGTAGGTTTTTCACTAAATTGCCCATAGAAATTTTTTTTTGCTCGTAGAGCAATTTGGAGATAGCCATTTTGTCCGTCTGGATCCAGGGATCACAGTGATGCTAAAATTGAGACTCTAGGACAAACTGTCTAGGAGTTATGAGTAATTTAGTAAATGTGGTCATTGTAGCGCCACCTATGGGCCAATCTGGGTCATACTTTGATAGGTTCTCCCCAAATTGAGGACTACCATTTGGCCAAGTTTCAAGGTTCCAGCTCTTACGGTTTGGGCTGCACGATGCGTTTTAGGGCGGAATAATAATAATAATAATAATAATAATAATAAAAATCAGCACAATTACAATAGGGTTTCAGCATTTCATGCTTGAACCCCTAATAATAATAATAATAAAAATCAGCACAATTACAATAGGGTTTCAGCATTTCATGCTTGAACCCCTAATAAGAAGAGACGTTTTGGACAGTTATAGCGCCACCTATTGTCCGATCTTCACGAAACTTGGCATGCTTCTTCACCATGTTCTGACACATCTGCTCATCGATTTTTGTGAAGTTTGGGGTTTTCCCTTAGGTTGTATAGGCTTTTGAGTGTTTTTTTGTCCCACACCTTTCCTGAATGACCCTGTTACAGCCAGGCCAATGCAAAAGTTCAACTTTTTTTCGATAATTATTGATCTAGAGACTCCAGAGAACTGTGCTAGACTGGTCTGGTTCCGATTGGGCCAAAAACCTAGGACTAGTTTGCAAAAGTAGGTTTTTCACTAAATTGCCCATAGAATTTTTTTTTTTGCTCGGATCGGGATTTGGAGATAGCCATTTTGTCCGTCTGGATCCAGGGATCACAGTGATGCTAAAATTGAGACTCTAGGACAAACTGTCTAGGAGTTATGAGCAATTTAGTAAATGTGGTCATTGTAGCGCCACCTATGGGCCAATCTGGGTCATACTTTGATAGGTTCTCCCCAAATTGAGGACTACCATTTGGCCAAGTTTCAAGGTTCCAGCTCTTACAGTTTGGGCTGCACGATGCGTTTTAGGGCGGAATAATAATAATAATAATAATAATTAAAGCTGCAAGCAGCATTTATCGGGGTTCAAGCATTTAAGGCCTTTAAGCACATAAGCATTTAAGACATTAAGTTTTATTTAGAAAGCTTTTAACCACTGAAATAATAGATGGAAAAGTCCATTTACAGCCAATACAGGCAATTTACCATAGGAAATATATGGTTTTCAAACCTTTTTAACAGTTATAGCGCCACCTATGGTCCGATCAACATGAAATTTGGCATGCTTGTTTAGAATATTATGGCACATATGCTCACCAATTTTCGTGAAGTTCTGAGTTTTCGTTTAGGATTTATAAGCTTTTGAGTGCATTTTGCCACACCCATTTTCTTTATGACCCAATTATAGCCATACGAAAAATTCAAAATTTCAACTTTTTTTCGATAATTATTGATCTAGGGAGTCCAGAGAATTGTCCTAGACTGGTCTGGTTCCGATCGGGCGAAAAACCAGGGACTAGTTTGCAAAAGTAGGTTTTTAACATATTCGCGAATAATTAATGAACGATTTGATTGACAGCAATGGTTCTTGAGGCAATGTTGTTCAGCATGAGCAGATCTATCAAATGATATGCATTTTGTGACAATAAGTGTAACACCACGTGATTACAGAGCCGTAAAACTCGTTAGCGCCAACTAGTGGCCGATTTCTTTCAAAATTCTTACAGACCTCTAGGGCTATGAGTTGAACATGCCCATCGAGTTTCGTTCCGATCGGCCTCCGTTAACCTTGTCTAATAGGTGCTCAAACTTCATTGGCCGATGGCGGCCATGTTTTTTGAGATACACCAATGTCCTCATAGACGTACATGACACCTTGGGCCAAGACACTGCATACCAATTTTCAAGTCAATCGGACTAACGGTCAGGTGGTTAAAGCCTGTTTTATGTTTTTTTCAAGTTATAGCGCCACCATGTGGCCAATCGCCGCGTTTTTTTTACTGTGACCTCAGATTGACCTCTTACACATGTGTACCGAGTTTGGTGAAGATACCTCATTTACTTCTGGAGTTATAGCCATTTTAGTAAAATAGGCCCCTCCCACAACGTACGTTTTGGCGCCCCTTAGCGTCCGTGAATCGAAATTTCAACTTTTTTTCGATAATTATTGATATTCAGACTCCAGAGAACATTTCTGTACTGGTTTGGTTCCGATCGGGCGAAAAACCTAGGACTAGTTCGCAAAAGTAGGTTTTTGGCAAAATTCAAAATGGCGGAAAATCTATCATGGCGGAAATGAAATCGGAGATATACGTTTTGTTCGTCAGGCATCCAGCTTCCCAATGATATAAGACACTTGAGTCTACGACATACGGTCTAGGAGTTCTGAGCAGTTTCGCGCTTTTGGTTGCTGTAGCGCCACCTATGGGCCGATTTGGCTAAGTCCGTGTATCTGAGTAGCGAGCAATACTACTACCATTTGACCAAGTATCACGTCTCTAGGCCTTACGGTTTTGGCTGCACGATGCGTTTTAGGGAAGAATAATAATAATAATAAAAATCAGGGCAATTACAATAGGGTTTCAGCACTTCGTGCTTGAACCCCTAATAATAAAAATCAGCACAATTACAATAGGGTTTCAGCATTTCATGCTTGAACCCCTAATAAGAAGAGACGTTTTGGACAGTTATAGCGCCACCTATTGTCCGATCTTCACGAAACTTGGCATGCTTCTTCACCATGTTCTGACACATCTGCTCATCGATTTTTGTGAAGTTTGGGGTTTTCCCTTAGGTTGTATAGGCTTTTGAGTGTTTTTTTGTCCCACACCTTTCCTGAATGACCCTGTTACAGCCAGGCCAATGCAAAAGTTCAACTTTTTTTCGATAATTATTGATCTAGAGACTCCAGAGAACTGTGCTAGACTGGTCTGGTTCCGATTGGGCCAAAAACCTAGGACTAGTTTGCAAAAGTAGGTTTTTCACTAAATTGCCCATAGAAATTTTTTTTTTGCTCGGATCGGGATTTGGAGATAGCCATTTTGTCCGTCTGGATCCAGGGATCACAGTGATGCTAAAATTGAGACTCTAGGACAAACTGTCTAGGAGTTATGAGCAATTTAGTAAATGTGGTCATTGTAGCGCCACCTATGGGCCAATCTGGGTCATACTTTGATAGGTTCTCCCCAAATTGAGGACTACCATTTGGCCAAGTTTCAAGGTTCCAGCTCTTACAGTTTGGGCTGCACGATGCGTTTTAGGGCGGAATAATAATAATAATAATAATAATTAAAGCTGCAAGCAGCATTTATCGGGGTTCAAGCATTTAAGGCCTTTAAGGCATTTAAGCATTCAAGACATTAAGATTTATTTAGAAAGCTTTTAACCACTGAAATAATAGATTGAAAAGTCCATTTACAGCCAATACAGGCAATTTACCATTGCTTTTTAACAGTTATAGCGCCAACTATCATCCGATCTACATACAATTTTGCATGCTTATTTAGAATGTTATGGCACATATGCTCACCAATTTTCGTGATGTTCTGAGTTTTTGTTTAGGATTTATAGGCTTTTGAGTGCATTTTGCCACGCCCATTTTCTTTATGACCCAATTATACCCATGCGAAAAATGCAAAAGTTCAACTTTTTTTGATAATTATTGATCTAAAGAGTCCAGAGAATTGTCCTAGACTCGTTTGGTTCCGATCGGGCAAAAAACCAGGGACTAGTTCGCAAAAGTAGGTTTTTAACATATTCGTGAATAATTAATAAACTGTTTGATTGACAGCAATGGTTCTAGAGGCAAAGTTGTTCAGCATGAGCAGGTCTATCAAATGATATGCATTTTGTGATGATAAGTGTAACACCACGTGATTACAGAGCCATAAAACTCGTTAGCGCCAACTAGTGGCCGATTTCTTTCAAAATTGTTACAGACCTCTAGGGCTATGAGTTGAACATGCCCATCGAGTTTCGTTCCGATCGGCCTCCGTTAACCTTGTCTAATAGGTGCTCAAACTTCATTGGCCGATGGCGGCCATGTTTTTTGAGATACACCAATGTCCTCATAGACGTACATGACACCTTGGGCCAAGACACTGCATACCAATTTTCAAGTCAATCGGACTAACGGTCAGGTGGTTAAAGCCTGTTTTATGTTTTTTTCAAGTTATAGCGCCACCATGTGGCCAATCGCCGCGTTTTTTTTACTGTGACCTCAGATTGACCTCTTACACATGTGTACCGAGTTTGGTGAAGATACCTCATTTACTTCTGGAGTTATAGCCATTTTAGTAAAATAGGCCCCTCCCACAACGTACGTTTTGGCGCCCCTTAGCGTCCGTGAATCGAAATTTCAACTTTTTTTCGATAATTATTGATATTCAGACTCCAGAGAACATTTCTGTACTGGTTTGGTTCCGATCGGGCGAAAAACCTAGGACTAGTTCGCAAAAGTAGGTTTTTGGCAAAATTCAAAATGGCGGAAAATCTATCATGGCGGAAATGAAATCGGAGATATACGTTTTGTTCGTCAGGCATCCAGCTTCCCAATGATATAAGACACTTGAGTCTACGACATACGGTCTAGGAGTTCTGAGCAGTTTCGCGCTTTTGGTTGCTGTAGCGCCACCTATGGGCCGATTTGGCTAAGTCCGTGTATCTGAGTAGCGAGCAATACTACTACCATTTGACCAAGTATCACGTCTCTAGGCCTTACGGTTTTGGCTGCACGATGCGTTTTAGGGAAGAATAATAATAATAATAAAAATCAGGGCAATTACAATAGGGTTTCAGCACTTCGTGCTTGAACCCCTAATAATAAAAATCAGCACAATTACAATAGGGTTTCAGCATTTCATGCTTGAACCCCTAATAAGAAGAGACGTTTTGGACAGTTATAGCGCCACCTATTGTCCGATCTTCACGAAACTTGGCATGCTTCTTCACCATGTTCTGACACATCTGCTCATCGATTTTTGTGAAGTTTGGGGTTTTCCCTTAGGTTGTATAGGCTTTTGAGTGTTTTTTTGTCCCACACCTTTCCTGAATGACCCTGTTACAGCCAGGCCAATGCAAAAGTTCAACTTTTTTTCGATAATTATTGATCTAGAGACTCCAGAGAACTGTGCTAGACTGGTCTGGTTCCGATTGGGCCAAAAACCTAGGACTAGTTTGCAAAAGTAGGTTTTTCACTAAATTGCCCATAGAATTTTTTTTTTTGCTCGGATCGGGATTTGGAGATAGCCATTTTGTCCGTCTGGATCCAGGGATCACAGTGATGCTAAAATTGAGACTCTAGGACAAACTGTCTAGGAGTTATGAGCAATTTAGTAAATGTGGTCATTGTAGCGCCACCTATGGGCCAATCTGGGTCATACTTTGATAGGTTCTCCCCAAATTGAGGACTACCATTTGGCCAAGTTTCAAGGTTCCAGCTCTTACAGTTTGGGCTGCACGATGCGTTTTAGGGCGGAATAATAATAATAATAATAATAATAATAAAAATCAGCACAATTACAATAGGGTTTCAGCATTTCATGCTTGAACCCCTAATAAGAAGAGACGTTTTGGACAGTTATAGCGCCACCTATTGTCCGATCTTCACGAAACTTGGCATGCTTCTTCACCATGTTCTGACACATCTGCTCATCGATTTTTGTGAAGTTTGGGGTTTTCCCTTAGGTTGTATAGGCTTTTGAGTGTTTTTTTGTCCCACACCTTTCCTGAATGACCCTGTTACAGCCAGGCCAATGCAAAAGTTCAACTTTTTTTCCGATAATTATTGATCTAGAGACTCCAGAGAACTGTGCTAGACTGGTCTGGTTCCGATTGGGCCAAAAACCTAGGACTAGTTTGCAAAAGTAGGTTTTTCACTAAATTGCCCATAGAAATTTTTTTTTTGCTCGGATCGGGATTTGGAGATAGCCATTTTGTCCGTCTGGATCCAGGGATCACAGTGATGCTAAAATTGAGACTCTAGGACAAACTGTCTAGGAGTTATGAGCAATTTAGTAAATGTGGTCATTGTAGCGCCACCTATGGGCCAATCTGGGTCATACTTTGATAGGTTCTCCCCAAATTGAGGACTACCATTTGGCCAAGTTTCAAGGTTCCAGCTCTTACAGTTTGGGCTGCACGATGCGTTTTAGGGCGGAATAATAATAATAATTAAAGCTGCAAGCAGCATTTATCGGGGTTCAAGCAGTTAAGGCCTTTAAGGCATTTAAGCACAAAAGCATCAAAAGTTATTAAGATTTATTTAATAAGCATGTAACCACTGACATAATAGATGGAAAAGACCATTTACAGCCAATACAGGCAATTTACCATGTGATATATATGGTTTTAAAGCTTTTTAACAGTTATAGCGCCACCTATGGTCCGATCTCCATAGAATTGTTTACTGTGACCTCAAATTGAACCCATACACATGTGTACTGAGTTTGGTGAAGATATCTCATTTACTTCTTGAGTTATAGCCATTTTAGTAAAATAGGCTCCTCCCACAACAATTTAGCATATTCTAGTATTATTTACTATGATTCTAGCATGATTTGCCATATTCTAGCATAATTTACCATGATATACTACATTCTAGTATGATTTACCATTGTTTACTGTGATTCTAGCATGGATTACCATAGTTTATCATGATTTATCATAGTTTACCATGATTCATCATAGTTTACCATGATTTACCCTGTTCTAGCATAGTTTACCATGATTTACCATGTTCTAGCATGATTTACCATGATATACCACATTCTAACATGATTTACCATAGTTTATTATGATTTATCATGGCTTACCATGATTTACCATGTTCTAGCATGATGTACCATGATATACCATGTTCTAGAATGATGTACCAGGATTGTAGTATGATTTATCTTGATACACCACATTATAGTATTATTTATTATGATTTACCATGTTTTTAGTGTGATTTACCATGATTTACCACATTGCTAGCAATTATGTGAAGTATCAGTAAAAATGAAGTGATAAACTCTGACAAAATATGATTGTGCTACAATAGTAATTGTTATATAAGTGATTTTTTAGTGTTTTATTGTTATATAAGTGATTTTTAGTGTCTAATGAATGCAAAAGCATAAGTGAGTAGACTTCATTAATAAGTAGAATGGCCAGCAGAGGGCAGGAGAAGACCACATATTGGCTCACTTTCACTTTAAACTTCTTGATTTTCACCATTTTTCTGCACTAAAGCAAACCAGTTTTTCCATTTTAACTCCATAATGCATGTTTACACACACACACACACACACACACACACACACACACACACACACACACACACACACACACACACACACACACACACACACACACACACAGACAAATGTTGTTTTTTCAATGCTATTGGGATATGTCATTATGAAAATATATTTGAATGGTCTATAAACATTTCACAAAGTCTTTGCAAGCTATTAATCAGATGATTAACCTAAGACTACACACACACATTATGTTGTAGATGCAGACATTTGAAATGTATGATGTGATCAAACTGTCAATACTAATACTTTAACAGATGGATTTTGACTAAATGTAATTGTAAATGTTAAAATAGTGATTTTATAAAGTCTAAATATAAATTATAGAACAATATGACAAAATGACTATTTTGAACAGCAGGGGGCAGTAAAATACCACTTATTGGCTTAACATGCCATTATAATCATATCATTTTCACCTTTTTAACTGTTATAGAGGCACATTTTGTCTGATCTGTCTGAAAATTTTCATGCATGTTCAGAGTGATATTTCACATGTTCTGACTTGTTTTTAAGAAGGTCTGAGTCATTCATTAAAGAGATATAGGCTTTCGGGGACACTTGGTAAAGGCTACATTTTGAAGTGAACCTATTATAGCTATCCAAATGAAGTAGTTCAACTTTTTCTGACAATTATTGATCTAGTGAGTCCAGAGAATTGTATTGCACTAGTTTTGAACATTATGATATGAAAATTATATGATCAGAGATGGAAAAGACCATTTACAGCCAATACAAGCAACATACCATAGGAAATATATGGTTTTAAAGCTTTTTAAAGGTTATAGCGCCACCTATCGTCCGATCTCCATAAAATTTTGCATGCTTGTTAATGATGTTATGACACATAGGCTGACCAATTTTTGTGAAGTTCTGAGTTTTCATTTAGGATTTATAGGCTTTTGAGTGTATTTTGCCACACCCATTTTATAAATGACCCTGTTACAGCCACCCACATGCCAAAGTTCAACTTTTTTTTGATAATTATTGATCTAGAGAGTCCAGAGAATTGTCCTAGACTGGTTTGGTTCCGATCGGGCGAAAAACCACGGACTAGTTCGCAAAAGTAGGTTTAGGACAAAATTCGACATAGCAGAAAATTTCCCCTGCCTACATCCAAATCGGAGATAGCCATTTTGTCCGCCTTGAGCCAAGGATTCCAACGATATAAGACACTTGATCCTGGGACAAACGGTCTAAGAGTTATGAGCGATTTTGAACTTTTGGTTGCTGTAGCGCCACCTATGGGCCAATCGGGGTCATACTCTGATAGGTTGTCCCCAAATTGAGGCCTACCATCTGGCCAGGTTTCAAGTCTCTAGGCCTTACGGTTTGTCCTGCACGATGCGTTTTACAAATCCTTACAATTACAATAGGGTTTCAGCATTTCATGCTTGAACCCCTAATAAGAATGAAGGCTTTTTGACAGTTATAGCGCCACCTATGGTCCGATCTCCATGAAACTCTGCATGCTTCCTCACCATGTTCTGACACATATGCTCATCAATTTTTGTGAAGTTCTGAGTTTTCCTTTGGGATTTATAGGCTTTTGAGTGTATTTTGCCACGCCCCTTTTCTAAATGACCCTGTTACAGCCACCCACATGCCAAAGTTCAACTTTTTTTCGATAATTATTGATCTAGAGAGTCCAGAGAATTGTCCTAGACTGGTTTGGTTCCGATCGGGCGAAAAACCACGGACTAGTTCACAAAAGTAGGTTTAGGACAAAATTCGACATAGCAGAAAATTTCCCCTGCCTACATTCAAATCGGAGATAGCCATTTTGTCCGCCTTGAGCCAAGGATTCCAACGATATAAGACACTTGATCCTGGGACAAACGGTCTAAGAGTTATGAGCGATTTTGAACTTTTGGTTGCTGTAGCGCCACCTATGGGCCAATCGGGGTCATACTCTGATAGGTTGTCCCCAAATTGAGGCCTACCATCTGGCCAGGTTTCAAGTCTCTAGGCCTTACGGTTTGTCCTGCACGATGCGTTTTACAAATCCTTACAATTACAATAGGGTTTCAGCATTTCATGCTTGAACCCCTAATAAGAATGAAGGCTTTTTGACAGTTATAGCGCCACCTATGGTCCGATCTCCATGAAACTCTGCATGCTTCCTCACCATGTTCTGACACATATGCTCATCAATTTTTGTGAAGTTCTGAGTTTTCCTTTGGGATTTATAGGCTTTTGAGTGTATTTTGCCACGCCCCTTTTCTAAATGACCCTGTTACAGCCACCCACATGCCAAAGTTCAACTTTTTTTCGATAATTATTGATCTAGAGAGTCCAGAGAATTGTCCTAGACTGGTTTGGTTCCGATCGGGCGAAAAACCAGGGACTAGTTCACAAAAGTAGGTTTTGGACAAAATCCGACATAGCAGAAAATTTTCCCTGCCTACATCCAAATCGGAGATAGCCATTTTGTCCGCCTCGAGCCAAGGATTCCAACGATATAAGACACTTGATCCTGGGACAAACGGTCTAAGAGTTATGAGCGATTTTGAACTTTTGGTTGCTGTAGCGCCACCTATGGGCCAATCGGGGTCATACTCTGATAGGTTGTCCCCAAATTGAGGCCTACCATCTGGCCAGGTTTCAAGTCTCTAGGCCTTACGGTTTGTCCTGCACGATGCGTTTTACAAATCCTTACAATTACAATAGGGTTTCAGCATTTCATGCTTGAACCCCTAATAATAAAAATCAGCACAATTACAATAGGGTTTCAGCATTTCATGCTTGAACCCCTAATAAGAGGAGACGTTTTGGACAGTTATAGCGCCACCTATGGTCCGATCTTCACGAAACTTGGCATGCTTCTTCACCATGTTCTGACACATCTGCTCATCGATTTTTGTGAAGTTTGGGGTTTTCCCTTAGGTTGTATAGGCTTTTGAGTGTTTTTTGGTCCCACCCCTTTCCTAAATGACCCTGTTACAGCCAGGCCAATGCAAAAGTTCAACTTTTTTTTGATAATTATTGATCTAGAGACTCCAGAGAACTGTGCTAGACTGGTCTGGTTCCGATTGGGCCAAAAACCTAGGACTAGTTTGCAAAAGTAGGTTTTTCACTAAATTGCCCATAGAAATTTTTTTTTGCTCGTAGAGCAATTTGGAGATAGCCATTTTGTCCGTCTGGATCCAGGGATCACAGTGATGCTAAAATTGAGACTCTAGGACAAACTGTCTAGGAGTTATGAGTAATTTAGTAAATGTGGTCATTGTAGCGCCACCTATGGGCCAATCTGGGTCATACTTTGATAGGTTCTCCCCAAATTGAGGACTACCATTTGGCCAAGTTTCAAGGTTCCAGCTCTTACGGTTTGGGCTGCACGATGCGTTTTAGGGCGGAATAATAATAATAATAATAATAATAATAATAAAAATCAGCACAATTACAATAGGGTTTCAGCATTTCATGCTTGAACCCCTAATAAGAGGAGACGTTTTGGACAGTTATAGCGCCACCTATGGTCCGATCTTCACGAAACTTGGCATGCTTCTTCACCATGTTCTGACACATCTGCTCATCGATTTTTGTGAAGTTTGGGGTTTTCCCTTAGGTTGTATAGGCTTTTGAGTGTTTTTTGGTCCCACCCCTTTCCTAAATGACCCTGTTACAGCCAGGCCAATGCAAAAGTTCAACTTTTTTTTGATAATTATTGATCTAGAGACTCCAGAGAACTGTGCTAGACTGGTCTGGTTCCGATTGGGCCAAAAACCTAGGACTAGTTTGCAAAAGTAGGTTTTTCACTAAATTGCCCATAGAAATTTTTTTTTGCTCGTAGAGCAATTTGGAGATAGCCATTTTGTCCGTCTGGATCCAGGGATCACAGTGATGCTAAAATTGAGACTCTAGGACAAACTGTCTAGGAGTTATGAGTAATTTAGTAAATGTGGTCATTGTAGCGCCACCTATGGGCCAATCTGGGTCATACTTTGATAGGTTCTCCCCAAATTGAGGACTACCATTTGGCCAAGTTTCAAGGTTCCAGCTCTTACGGTTTGGGCTGCACGATGCGTTTTAGGGCGGAATAATAATAATAATAATAATAATAATAATAAAAATCAGCACAATTACAATAGGGTTTCAGCATTTCATGCTTGAACCCCTAATAAGAGGAGACGTTTTGGACAGTTATAGCGCCACCTATGGTCCGATCTTCACGAAACTTGGCATGCTTCTTCACCATGTTCTGACACATCTGCTCATCGATTTTTGTGAAGTTTGGGGTTTTCCCTTAGGTTGTATAGGCTTTTGAGTGTTTTTTGGTCCCACCCCTTTCCTAAATGACCCTGTTACAGCCAGGCCAATGCAAAAGTTCAACTTTTTTTTGATAATTATTGATCTAGAGACTCCAGAGAACTGTGCTAGACTGGTCTGGTTCCGATTGGGCCAAAAACCTAGGACTAGTTTGCAAAAGTAGGTTTTTCACTAAATTGCCCATAGAAATTTTTTTTTGCTCGTAGAGCAATTTGGAGATAGCCATTTTGTCCGTCTGGATCCAGGGATCACAGTGATGCTAAAATTGAGACTCTAGGACAAACTGTCTAGGAGTTATGAGTAATTTAGTAAATGTGGTCATTGTAGCGCCACCTATGGGCCAATCTGGGTCATACTTTGATAGGTTCTCCCCAAATTGAGGACTACCATTTGGCCAAGTTTCAAGGTTCCAGCTCTTACGGTTTGGGCTGCACGATGCGTTTTAGGGCGGAATAATAATAATAATAATAATAATAATAATAAAAATCAGCACAATTACAATAGGGTTTCAGCATTTCATGCTTGAACCCCTAATAAGAGGAGACGTTTTGGACAGTTATAGCGCCACCTATGGTCCGATCTTCACGAAACTTGGCATGCTTCTTCACCATGTTCTGACACATCTGCTCATCGATTTTTGTGAAGTTTGGGGTTTTCCCTTAGGTTGTATAGGCTTTTGAGTGTTTTTTGGTCCCACCCCTTTCCTAAATGACCCTGTTACAGCCAGGCCAATGCAAAAGTTCAACTTTTTTTTGATAATTATTGATCTAGAGACTCCAGAGAACTGTGCTAGACTGGTCTGGTTCCGATTGGGCCAAAAACCTAGGACTAGTTTGCAAAAGTAGGTTTTTCACTAAATTGCCCATAGAAATTTTTTTTTGCTCGTAGAGCAATTTGGAGATAGCCATTTTGTCCGTCTGGATCCAGGGATCACAGTGATGCTAAAATTGAGACTCTAGGACAAACTGTCTAGGAGTTATGAGTAATTTAGTAAATGTGGTCATTGTAGCGCCACCTATGGGCCAATCTGGGTCATACTTTGATAGGTTCTCCCCAAATTGAGGACTACCATTTGGCCAAGTTTCAAGGTTCCAGCTCTTACGGTTTGGGCTGCACGATGCGTTTTAGGGCGGAATAATAATAATAATAATAATAATAATAATAAAAATCAGCACAATTACAATAGGGTTTCAGCATTTCATGCTTGAACCCCTAATAATAATAATAATAAAAATCAGCACAATTACAATAGGGTTTCAGCATTTCATGCTTGAACCCCTAATAAGAAGAGACGTTTTGGACAGTTATAGCGCCACCTATTGTCCGATCTTCACGAAACTTGGCATGCTTCTTCACCATGTTCTGACACATCTGCTCATCGATTTTTGTGAAGTTTGGGGTTTTCCCTTAGGTTGTATAGGCTTTTGAGTGTTTTTTTGTCCCACACCTTTCCTGAATGACCCTGTTACAGCCAGGCCAATGCAAAAGTTCAACTTTTTTTTGATAATTATTGATCTAGAGACTCCAGAGAACTGTGCTAGACTGGTCTGGTTCCGATTGGGCCAAAAACCTAGGACTAGTTTGCAAAAGTAGGTTTTTCACTAAATTGCCCATAGAAATTTTTTTTTGCTCGTAGAGCAATTTGGAGATAGCCATTTTGTCCGTCTGGATCCAGGGATCACAGTGATGCTAAAATTGAGACTCTAGGACAAACTGTCTAGGAGTTATGAGTAATTTAGTAAATGTGGTCATTGTAGCGCCACCTATGGGCCAATCTGGGTCATACTTTGATAGGTTCTCCCCAAATTGAGGACTACCATTTGGCCAAGTTTCAAGGTTCCAGCTCTTACGGTTTGGGCTGCACGATGCGTTTTAGGGCGGAATAATAATAATAATAATAATAATAATAATAAAAATCAGCACAATTACAATAGGGTTTCAGCATTTCATGCTTGAACCCCTAATAAGAGGAGACGTTTTGGACAGTTATAGCGCCACCTATGGTCCGATCTTCACGAAACTTGGCATGCTTCTTCACCATGTTCTGACACATCTGCTCATCGATTTTTGTGAAGTTTGGGGTTTTCCCTTAGGTTGTATAGGCTTTTGAGTGTTTTTTGGTCCCACCCCTTTCCTAAATGACCCTGTTACAGCCAGGCCAATGCAAAAGTTCAACTTTTTTTTGATAATTATTGATCTAGAGACTCCAGAGAACTGTGCTAGACTGGTCTGGTTCCGATTGGGCCAAAAACCTAGGACTAGTTTGCAAAAGTAGGTTTTTCACTAAATTGCCCATAGAAATTTTTTTTTGCTCGTAGAGCAATTTGGAGATAGCCATTTTGTCCGTCTGGATCCAGGGATCACAGTGATGCTAAAATTGAGACTCTAGGACAAACTGTCTAGGAGTTATGAGTAATTTAGTAAATGTGGTCATTGTAGCGCCACCTATGGGCCAATCTGGGTCATACTTTGATAGGTTCTCCCCAAATTGAGGACTACCATTTGGCCAAGTTTCAAGGTTCCAGCTCTTACGGTTTGGGCTGCACGATGCGTTTTAGGGCGGAATAATAATAATAATAATAATAATAATAATAAAAATCAGCACAATTACAATAGGGTTTCAGCATTTCATGCTTGAACCCCTAATAAGAGGAGACGTTTTGGACAGTTATAGCGCCACCTATGGTCCGATCTTCACGAAACTTGGCATGCTTCTTCACCATGTTCTGACACATCTGCTCATCGATTTTTGTGAAGTTTGGGGTTTTCCCTTAGGTTGTATAGGCTTTTGAGTGTTTTTTGGTCCCACCCCTTTCCTAAATGACCCTGTTACAGCCAGGCCAATGCAAAAGTTCAACTTTTTTTTGATAATTATTGATCTAGAGACTCCAGAGAACTGTGCTAGACTGGTCTGGTTCCGATTGGGCCAAAAACCTAGGACTAGTTTGCAAAAGTAGGTTTTTCACTAAATTGCCCATAGAAATTTTTTTTTGCTCGTAGAGCAATTTGGAGATAGCCATTTTGTCCGTCTGGATCCAGGGATCACAGTGATGCTAAAATTGAGACTCTAGGACAAACTGTCTAGGAGTTATGAGTAATTTAGTAAATGTGGTCATTGTAGCGCCACCTATGGGCCAATCTGGGTCATACTTTGATAGGTTCTCCCCAAATTGAGGACTACCATTTGGCCAAGTTTCAAGGTTCCAGCTCTTACGGTTTGGGCTGCACGATGCGTTTTAGGGCGGAATAATAATAATAATAATAATAATAATAATAAAAATCAGCACAATTACAATAGGGTTTCAGCATTTCATGCTTGAACCCCTAATAATAATAATAATAAAAATCAGCACAATTACAATAGGGTTTCAGCATTTCATGCTTGAACCCCTAATAAGAAGAGACGTTTTGGACAGTTATAGCGCCACCTATTGTCCGATCTTCACGAAACTTGGCATGCTTCTTCACCATGTTCTGACACATCTGCTCATCGATTTTTGTGAAGTTTGGGGTTTTCCCTTAGGTTGTATAGGCTTTTGAGTGTTTTTTTGTCCCACACCTTTCCTGAATGACCCTGTTACAGCCAGGCCAATGCAAAAGTTCAACTTTTTTTCGATAATTATTGATCTAGAGACTCCAGAGAACTGTGCTAGACTGGTCTGGTTCCGATTGGGCCAAAAACCTAGGACTAGTTTGCAAAAGTAGGTTTTTCACTAAATTGCCCATAGAATTTTTTTTTTTGCTCGGATCGGGATTTGGAGATAGCCATTTTGTCCGTCTGGATCCAGGGATCACAGTGATGCTAAAATTGAGACTCTAGGACAAACTGTCTAGGAGTTATGAGCAATTTAGTAAATGTGGTCATTGTAGCGCCACCTATGGGCCAATCTGGGTCATACTTTGATAGGTTCTCCCCAAATTGAGGACTACCATTTGGCCAAGTTTCAAGGTTCCAGCTCTTACAGTTTGGGCTGCACGATGCGTTTTAGGGCGGAATAATAATAATAATAATAATAATTAAAGCTGCAAGCAGCATTTATCGGGGTTCAAGCATTTAAGGCCTTTAAGCACATAAGCATTTAAGACATTAAGTTTTATTTAGAAAGCTTTTAACCACTGAAATAATAGATGGAAAAGTCCATTTACAGCCAATACAGGCAATTTACCATAGGAAATATATGGTTTTCAAACCTTTTTAACAGTTATAGCGCCACCTATGGTCCGATCAACATGAAATTTGGCATGCTTGTTTAGAATATTATGGCACATATGCTCACCAATTTTCGTGATGTTCTGAGTTTTTGTTTAGGATTTATAGGCTTTTGAGTGCATTTTGCCACGCCCATTTTCTTTATGACCCAATTATAGCCATACGAAAAATTCAAAATTTCAACTTTTTTTCGATAATTATTGATCTAGGGAGTCCAGAGAATTGTCCTAGACTGGTCTGGTTCCGATCGGGCGAAAAACCAGGGACTAGTTTGCAAAAGTAGGTTTTTAACATATTCGCGAATAATTAATGAACGATTTGATTGACAGCAATGGTTCTTGAGGCAATGTTGTTCAGCATGAGCAGATCTATCAAATGATATGCATTTTGTGACAATAAGTGTAACACCACGTGATTACAGAGCCGTAAAACTCGTTAGCGCCAACTAGTGGCCGATTTCTTTCAAAATTCTTACAGACCTCTAGGGCTATGAGTTGAACATGCCCATCGAGTTTCGTTCCGATCGGCCTCCGTTAACCTTG
The DNA here is from genome assembly GCF_949319135.1 of Squalius cephalus. NCBI lineage: Eukaryota > Metazoa > Chordata > Actinopteri > Cypriniformes > Leuciscidae > Squalius > Squalius cephalus. The sequence goes on along the minus strand of NC_137129.1, from coordinate 21,750,893 downwards.
TCTAATAGGTGCTCAAACTTCATTGGCCGATGGCGGCCATGTTTTTTGAGATACACCAATGTCCTCATAGACGTACATGACACCTTGGGCCAAGACACTGCATACCAATTTTCAAGTCAATCGGACTAACGGTCAGGTGGTTAAAGCCTGTTTTATGTTTTTTTCAAGTTATAGCGCCACCATGTGGCCAATCGCCGCGTTTTTTTTACTGTGACCTCAGATTGACCTCTTACACATGTGTACCGAGTTTGGTGAAGATACCTCATTTACTTCTGGAGTTATAGCCATTTTAGTAAAATAGGCCCCTCCCACAACGTACGTTTTGGCGCCCCTTAGCGTCCGTGAATCGAAATTTCAACTTTTTTTCGATAATTATTGATATTCAGACTCCAGAGAACATTTCTGTACTGGTTTGGTTCCGATCGGGCGAAAAACCTAGGACTAGTTCGCAAAAGTAGGTTTTTGGCAAAATTCAAAATGGCGGAAAATCTATCATGGCGGAAATGAAATCGGAGATATACGTTTTGTTCGTCAGGCATCCAGCTTCCCAATGATATAAGACACTTGAGTCTACGACATACGGTCTAGGAGTTCTGAGCAGTTTCGCGCTTTTGGTTGCTGTAGCGCCACCTATGGGCCGATTTGGCTAAGTCCGTGTATCTGAGTAGCGAGCAATACTACTACCATTTGACCAAGTATCACGTCTCTAGGCCTTACGGTTTTGGCTGCACGATGCGTTTTAGGGAAGAATAATAATAATAATAAAAATCAGGGCAATTACAATAGGGTTTCAGCACTTCGTGCTTGAACCCCTAATAATAAAAATCAGCACAATTACAATAGGGTTTCAGCATTTCATGCTTGAACCCCTAATAAGAAGAGACGTTTTGGACAGTTATAGCGCCACCTATTGTCCGATCTTCACGAAACTTGGCATGCTTCTTCACCATGTTCTGACACATCTGCTCATCGATTTTTGTGAAGTTTGGGGTTTTCCCTTAGGTTGTATAGGCTTTTGAGTGTTTTTTTGTCCCACACCTTTCCTGAATGACCCTGTTACAGCCAGGCCAATGCAAAAGTTCAACTTTTTTTCGATAATTATTGATCTAGAGACTCCAGAGAACTGTGCTAGACTGGTCTGGTTCCGATTGGGCCAAAAACCTAGGACTAGTTTGCAAAAGTAGGTTTTTCACTAAATTGCCCATAGAAATTTTTTTTTTGCTCGGATCGGGATTTGGAGATAGCCATTTTGTCCGTCTGGATCCAGGGATCACAGTGATGCTAAAATTGAGACTCTAGGACAAACTGTCTAGGAGTTATGAGTAATTTAGTAAATGTGGTCATTGTAGCGCCACCTATGGGCCAATCTGGGTCATACTTTGATAGGTTCTCCCCAAATTGAGGACTACCATTTGGCCAAGTTTCAAGGTTCCAGCTCTTACGGTTTGGGCTGCACGATGCGTTTTAGGGCGGAATAATAATAATAATAATAATAATAATAATAAAAATCAGCACAATTACAATAGGGTTTCAGCATTTCATGCTTGAACCCCTAATAAGAGGAGACGTTTTGGACAGTTATAGCGCCACCTATGGTCCGATCTTCACGAAACTTGGCATGCTTCTTCACCATGTTCTGACACATCTGCTCATCGATTTTTGTGAAGTTTGGGGTTTTCCCTTAGGTTGTATAGGCTTTTGAGTGTTTTTTTGTCCCACACCTTTCCTGAATGACCCTGTTACAGCCAGGCCAATGCAAAAGTTCAACTTTTTTTCGATAATTATTGATCTAGAGACTCCAGAGAACTGTGCTAGACTGGTCTGGTTCCGATTGGGCCAAAAACCTAGGACTAGTTTGCAAAAGTAGGTTTTTCACTAAATTGCCCATAGAAATTTTTTTTTTGCTCGGATCGGGATTTGGAGATAGCCATTTTGTCCGTCTGGATCCAGGGATCACAGTGATGCTAAAATTGAGACTCTAGGACAAACTGTCTAGGAGTTATGAGCAATTTAGTAAATGTGGTCATTGTAGCGCCACCTATGGGCCAATCTGGGTCATACTTTGATAGGTTCTCCCCAAATTGAGGACTACCATTTGGCCAAGTTTCAAGGTTCCAGCTCTTACAGTTTGGGCTGCACGATGCGTTTTAGGGCGGAATAATAATAATAATAATAATAATAATAAAAATCAGCACAATTACAATAGGGTTTCAGCATTTCATGCTTGAACCCCTAATAAGAAGAGACGTTTTGGACAGTTATAGCGCCACCTATTGTCCGATCTTCACGAAACTTGGCATGCTTCTTCACCATGTTCTGACACATCTGCTCATCGATTTTTGTGAAGTTTGGGGTTTTCCCTTAGGTTGTATAGGCTTTTGAGTGTTTTTTTGTCCCACACCTTTCCTGAATGACCCTGTTACAGCCAGGCCAATGCAAAAGTTCAACTTTTTTTCCGATAATTATTGATCTAGAGACTCCAGAGAACTGTGCTAGACTGGTCTGGTTCCGATTGGGCCAAAAACCTAGGACTAGTTTGCAAAAGTAGGTTTTTCACTAAATTGCCCATAGAAATTTTTTTTTTGCTCGGATCGGGATTTGGAGATAGCCATTTTGTCCGTCTGGATCCAGGGATCACAGTGATGCTAAAATTGAGACTCTAGGACAAACTGTCTAGGAGTTATGAGCAATTTAGTAAATGTGGTCATTGTAGCGCCACCTATGGGCCAATCTGGGTCATACTTTGATAGGTTCTCCCCAAATTGAGGACTACCATTTGGCCAAGTTTCAAGGTTCCAGCTCTTACAGTTTGGGCTGCACGATGCGTTTTAGGGCGGAATAATAATAATAATAATAATAATAATAAAAATCAGCACAATTACAATAGGGTTTCAGCATTTCATGCTTGAACCCCTAATAAGAAGAGACGTTTTGGACAGTTATAGCGCCACCTATTGTCCGATCTTCACGAAACTTGGCATGCTTCTTCACCATGTTCTGACACATCTGCTCATCGATTTTTGTGAAGTTTGGGGTTTTCCCTTAGGTTGTATAGGCTTTTGAGTGTTTTTTTGTCCCACACCTTTCCTGAATGACCCTGTTACAGCCAGGCCAATGCAAAAGTTCAACTTTTTTTCGATAATTATTGATCTAGAGACTCCAGAGAACTGTGCTAGACTGGTCTGGTTCCGATTGGGCCAAAAACCTAGGACTAGTTTGCAAAAGTAGGTTTTTCACTAAATTGCCCATAGAATTTTTTTTTTTGCTCGGATCGGGATTTGGAGATAGCCATTTTGTCCGTCTGGATCCAGGGATCACAGTGATGCTAAAATTGAGACTCTAGGACAAACTGTCTAGGAGTTATGAGCAATTTAGTAAATGTGGTCATTGTAGCGCCACCTATGGGCCAATCTGGGTCATACTTTGATAGGTTCTCCCCAAATTGAGGACTACCATTTGGCCAAGTTTCAAGGTTCCAGCTCTTACAGTTTGGGCTGCACGATGCGTTTTAGGGCGGAATAATAATAATAATAATAATAATAATAAAAATCAGCACAATTACAATAGGGTTTCAGCATTTCATGCTTGAACCCCTAATAAGAAGAGACGTTTTGGACAGTTATAGCGCCACCTATTGTCCGATCTTCACGAAACTTGGCATGCTTCTTCACCATGTTCTGACACATCTGCTCATCGATTTTTGTGAAGTTTGGGGTTTTCCCTTAGGTTGTATAGGCTTTTGAGTGTTTTTTTGTCCCACACCTTTCCTGAATGACCCTGTTACAGCCAGGCCAATGCAAAAGTTCAACTTTTTTTCGATAATTATTGATCTAGAGACTCCAGAGAACTGTGCTAGACTGGTCTGGTTCCGATTGGGCCAAAAACCTAGGACTAGTTTGCAAAAGTAGGTTTTTCACTAAATTGCCCATAGAAATTTTTTTTTGCTCGGATCGGGATTTGGAGATAGCCATTTTGTCCGTCTGGATCCAGGGATCACAGTGATGCTAAAATTGAGACTCTAGGACAAACTGTCTAGGAGTTATGAGCAATTTAGTAAATGTGGTCATTGTAGCGCCACCTATGGGCCAATCTGGGTCATACTTTGATAGGTTCTCCCCAAATTGAGGACTACCATTTGGCCAAGTTTCAAGGTTCCAGCTCTTACAGTTTGGGCTGCACGATGCGTTTTAGGGCGGAATAATAATAATAATAATAATAATTAAAGCTGCAAGCAGCATTTATCGGGGTTCAAGCAGTTAAGGCCTTTAAGGCATTTAAGCACAAAAGCATCAAAAGTTATTAAGATTTATTTAGCAAGCATGTAACCACTGACATAATAGATGGAAAAGACCATTTACAGCCAATACAGGCAATTTGCCATGGGATATATATGGTTTTAAAGCTTTTTAACAGTTATAGCGCCACCTATGGTCCGATCTCCATAAAATTGTTTACTGTGACCTCAAATTGAACCCATACACATGTGTACTGAGTTTGGTGAAGATATCTCATTTACTTCTTGAGTTATAGCCATTTGAGTAAAATAGGCTCCTCCCACAACGATTTGCCACATTCTAGAATTATTTAATATGATTCTAGCATGATTTACTATCATATACCATGTTCCAGAATGATTTATTAGGATTCTAGCATGATTTACCTTGATACACCTCATTTCAGTATTATTTACTATGATTTACAATGTTTCTAGCATGATTAACCACATTACTAGCAATTATGTGAAGTGTCAATGCAAATGAGGTGATGAACACTGACAAAATATTATTGTGTTATAATAGTTAGTTATATACGTGATTTTTAGTGTGTGTCCAAGTATGAAAGCAAAAGCACATGTAAAATATTTCATTATTAAGTAGAATGGCCAGCAGAGGGCACTAGAAGACCACTTATTGGCTCACTTTCACTTTAAACCAGTTTTCTGCACTAAAGCAAACCAGTTTTTCCATGTTAACTCAATGCATGCTTACACACACACACACACACACACACACACACACACACACACACACACACACACACACACACACACACACACATACACACACAGCATAGTTAACCATGATTTACCATGATATACCACGTTCTAGTATTATTTACCAGGAGATAAACGACAATCTAGTATTATTTACTTTGATTTACCATGTTTCTAGCCTGATTTATCACATTACTAGCAATTATTTGAAGTGTCAGTGCAAATAAAGTGATTAACACTGACAAAATATGATTGTGTTATAATAGTTATTGCTATATAAGTGATTTTTTTAGTGTGTATTCAAGTATGAATGCAAGCACATGTTGAAATATTTCATTAATAAGTAGAATGGCCAGCAGAGGGCAGTAGAAGACCACTTATTGGCTCACTTTCACTTTAAACCAGTTTTCTGCACTAAAGCAAACCAGTTTATCCATGTTAACTCAATGCATGCTTACACACACACACACACACACACACACACACACACACACACACACACACACACACACACACACACACACACACACACACACAGCATAGTTAACCATGATTTACCATGATTTACCACATTACTAGCAATTATTTGAAGTGTCAGTGCAAATAAAGTGATTAACACTGACAAAATATGATTGTGTTATAATAGTTATTGCTATATAAGTGATTTTTAGTGTGTATTCAAGTATAAATGCAAGCACATGTGGAAAAATTTAATTAATAAGTAGAATGGCCAGCAGAGGGCAGTAGAAGACCACTTATTGGCTCACTTTCACTTTAAACCTCATGATTTTGACCAGTTTTCTGCACTAAAGCAAACCAGTGTTTCCATGTTAACTCAATAATGCATACTTGCTACATATGCTACACACACGAATGCTACACACACACACACACACACACACACACACACACACACACACACAAATGTTTCAGTGATATTGGTGTCACATTCACCTTCATCACATTCACCTTCTGTCTTCATCACATTCACCATCTGTCGTCATCACCTGCACCTGCTCCTCATCACCCTCCTCATCATCACCTGCTCCTCATCATCATAACCGTCACCTGTTGTCCTTGTCTTGATCTGTGTATTTAAGTTCCCCTCTCATCCATTATCATTGTCGGTTATTGTTTGTGCACTAGCACTCTGTTATGTTTGTTTTCATGTTGGAAAATAAAACCTTTGTTATATTTGTACCACACACACACACACACACACACACACACACACACACACACACACACACACACACACACACACACACACACACACACCATCATTTATCATGATTTACCATGGCTGATACCAATACCAATATGAGAAAATGACTATTTTAAACAGCAGGGGGCAGTAAAATACCACTTATTGGCTTAACATGCCATTAATTCATATCATTTTCACCTTTTTAACTGTTATAGAGGCAAATTTTGTCCGATCTGTCTGAAAATTTTCATGCTAGTTCAGGGTAATATTTCACACGTTCTGACTTGTTTTTAAGAAGGTCTGAGCATTGATTAAAGAGATATAGGCTTTCGGGGACACTTGGTAAAGGCCAGATTTTGAAGTAAACCTATTATAGCTATCCAAATGAAGTAGTTCAACTTTTTCTGACAATTATTGATCTAGTGAGTCCAGAGAATTGTATTGCACTAGTTTTGAACATTATGATATGAAAATTATATGATCAGAGATGGAAAAGACCATTTACAGCCAATACAGGCAGTTTACCATAAATATATGATTTTAAAGCTTTTTAACAGTTATAGCGCCACCTATCGTCCGATCTCCATAGAATTTTTCATGCTTGTTAATGATGTTATGTCACATATGCTGACCAATTTTTGTGAAGTTCTGAGTTTTTATTTAGGATTTATAGGCTTTTTAATGTATTTTGACACGCCCATTTTATAAATTACCCTATTACAGCCATCCAAATGCAAAAGTTCAACTTTTTTTTGATAATTATTGATCTAGAGAGTCCAGAGAATTGTCCTAGACTGGTCTGGTTCCGATCGGGCAAAAAACCTAGGACTAGTTCGCAAAAGTAGGTTTTTAACATATTAATGAATAATTAATGAACAGTTTGATTGACAGCAATGGTTCTTGAGGCAAAGTTGTTCAGGATGAGGAGATCTATCAAATGATATGCATATTGTGTGGATATTTGTAACACCACGTGATTACAGAGCCGTAAAACTCGTTAGCGCCAACTAGTGGCCAATTTCTTTCAAAATTCTTACAGACCTTTAGGGCCATGAGCCGAACATGCCCATTGAGTTTCGTTCCGATCGGCCTCCGTTAACCTTGTCTAATAGGTGTTAAAATTTCATTGGCCAATGGCGGCCATGTTTTTTGAGATACGCAAATGTCCTCATACACATACATGGCACCTTGGACCAAGACACTGCATACCAATTTTCAAGTCAATCGGACTAACGGTCAGGTGGTTATAGCCTGTTTTATGTTTTTTTCATTTTATAGCGCCACCATGAGGCCAATCGTCGCGATTTTTTTACTGTGACCCCAGAGTAAGCTCATACACATGTGTACCAAGTTTGGTGAAGATACCTCATTTACATCGGGAGTTACAGCCATTTTAGTAAAATAGGCCCCTCCCACAACGTACGTTTTGGCGCCCCTTAGTGACCGTGAATCGAAATTTCCACTTTTTTTCGATAATTATTGATATTCAGTCTCCAGAGAACATTTCTGCATTAGTTTGGTTCCAATCGGGCAAAAAACCAGGGACTAGTTCGCAAAAATAGATTTTTGACAAAATTCAAAATGGCGGAAAATCTATCATGGCGGAAATGAAATCGGAGATATACGTTTTGTTCGTCAGGCGTCCAGCTTTCCAATGATATAAGACACTTGAGTCTACGACATACGGTCTAGGAGTTATGAGCAGTTTCGCGCTTTTGGTTGTTATAGCGCCACCTATGGGCCAATCGGGGTCATAATCTCTGAACCTTTCCTCGATTTTTGTACTACCATCTGTCAAAGTTTCAAAGTTCCAGCTCTTACGGTTTGGGCTGCACGATGCGTTTTACGGCGGAATAATAATAATAATAATAATAATTAAAGCTGCAAGCAGCATTTATCGGGGTTCAAGCAGTTAAGGCCTTTAAGGCATTTAAGCACAAAAGCATCAAAAGTTATTAAGATTTATTTAGCAAGCATGTAACCACTGACATAATAGATGGAAAAGACCATTTACAGCCAATACAGGCAGTTTACCATGGGATATATATGGTTTTAAAGCTTTTTAACAGTTATAGCGCCACCTATGGTCCGATCTCCATAAAATTGTTTACTGTGACCTCAAATTGAACCCATACACATGTGTACTGAGTTTGGTGAAGATATCTCATTTACTTCTTGAGTTATAGCCATTTGAGTAAAATAGGCTCCTCCCACAACGATTTGCCACATTCTAGAATTATTTAATATGATTCTAGCATGATTTACTATCATATACCATGTTCCAGAATGATTTATTAGGATTCTAGCATGATTTACCTTGATACACCTCATTTCAGTATTATTTACTATGATTTACAATGTTTCTAGCATGATTAACCACATTACTAGCAATTATGTCAAGTGTCAGTGCAAATGAGGTGATGAACACTGACAAAATATTATTGTGTTATAATAGTAAGTTATATACGTGATTTTTAGTGTGTGTCCAAGTATGAATGCAAAAGCACATGTAAAATATTTCATTATTAAGTAGAATGGCCAGCAGAGGGCACTAGAAGACCACTTATTGGCTCACTTTCACTTTAAACCAGTTTTCTGCACTAAAGCAAACCAGTTTTTCCATGTTAACTCAATGCATGCTTACACACACACACACACACACACACACACACACACACACACACACACACACACACACACAGCATAGTTAACCATGGTTTACTATGATATACCACGTTCTAGTATTATTTACCAGGAGATAAACGACAATCTAGTATTATTTACTTTGATTTACCATGTTTCTAGCCTGATTTATCACATTACTAGCAATTATTTGAAGTGTCAGTGCAAATAAAGTGATTAACACTGACAAAATATGATTGTGTTATAATAGTTATTGCTATATAAGTGATTTGTTTAGTGTGTATTCAAGTATGAATGCAAGCACATGTTGAAATATTTCATTAATAAGTAGAATGGCCAGCAGAGGGCAGTAGAAGACCACTTATTGGCTCACTTTCACTTTAAACCAGTTTTCTGCACTAAAGCAAACCAGTTTATCCATGTTAACTCAATGCATGCTTACACACACACACACACACACACACACACACACACACACACACACACACACACAGCATAGTTAACCATGATTTACCATGATATACCACGTTCTAGTATTATTTACCAGGAGATAAACGACAATCTAGTATTATTTACTTTGATTTACCATGTTTCTAGCCTGATTTATCACATTACTAGCAATTATTTGAAGTGTCAGTGCAAATAAAGTGATTAACACTGACAAAATATGATTGTGTTATAATAGTTATTGCTATATAAGTGATTTTTTTTAGTGTGTATTCAAGTATGAATGCAAGCACATGTTGAAATATTTCATTAATAAGTAGAATGGCCAGCAGAGGGCAGTAGAAGACCACTTATTGGCTCACTTTCACTTTAAACCAGTTTTCTGCACTAAAGCAAACCAGTTTATCCATGTTAACTCAATGCATGCTTACACACACACACACACACACACACACACACACACACACACACACACACACACACACACACACACACAGCATAGTTAACCATGATTTACCATGATTTACCACATTACTAGCAATTATTTGAAGTGTCAGTGCAAATAAAGTGATTAACACTGACAAAATATGATTGTGTTATAATAGTTATTGCTATATAAGTGATTTTTAGTGTGTATTCAAGTTTAAATGCAAGCACATGTGGAAAAATTTAATTAATAAGTAGAATGGCCAGCAGAGGGCAGTAGAAGACCACTTATTGGCTCACTTTCACTTTAAACCTCATGATTTTGACCAGTTTTCTGCACTAAAGCAAACCAGTGTTTCCATGTTAACTCAATAATGCATACTTGCTACATATGCTACACACAATAATGCTACACACACACACACACACACACACACAAATGTTTCAGTGATATTGGTGTCACATTCACCTTCATCACATTCACCTTCTGTCTTCATCACATTCACCATCTGTCGTCATCACCTGCACCTGCTCCTCATCACCCTCCTCATCATCACCTGCTCCTCATCATCATAACCGTCACCTGTTGTCCTTGTCTTGATCTGTGTATTTAAGTTCCCCTCTCATCCATTATCATTGTCGGTTATTGTTTGTGCACTAGCACTCTGTTATGTTTGTTTTCATGTTGGAAAATAAAACCTTTGTTATATTTGTACCACACACACACACACACACACACACACACACACACACACACACACCATCATTTATCATGATTTACCATGGCTGATACCAATACCAATATGAGAAAATGACTCTTTTAAACAGCAGGGGGCAGTAAAATACCACTTATTGGCTTAACATGCCATTAATTCATATCATTTTCACCTTTTTAACTGTTATAGAGGCAAATTTTGTCCGATCTGTCTGAAAATTTTCATGCTTGTTCAGGGTGATATTTCACACGTTCTGACTTGTTTTTAAGAAGGTCTGAGCATTGATTAAAGAGATATAGGCTTTCGGGGACACTTGGTAAAGGCCAGATTTTGAAGTGAACCTATTATAGCTATCCAAATGAAGTAGTTCAACTTTTTCTGACAATTATTGATCTAGTGAGTCCAGAGAATTGTATTGCACTAGTTTTGAACATTATGATATGAAAATTATATGATCAGAGATGGAAAAGACCATTTACAGCCAATACAGGCAGTTTACCATAGGAAATATATGATTTTAAAGCTTTTTAACAGTTATAGCGCCACCTATCGTCCGATCTCCATAGAATTTTTCATGCTTGTTAATGATGTTATGTCACATATGCTGACCAATTTTTGTGAAGTTCTGAGTTTTTATTTAGGATTTATAGGCTTTTTAATGTATTTTGACACGCCCATTTTATAAATTACCCTATTACAGCCATCCAAATGCAAAAGTTCAACTTTTTTTTGATAATTATTGATCTAGAGAGTCCAGAGAATTGTCCTAGACTGGTCTGGTTCCGATCGGGCAAAAAACCTAGGACTAGTTCGCAAAAGTAGGTTTTTAACATATTAATGAATAATTAATGAACAGTTTGATTGACAGCAATGGTTCTTGAGGCAAAGTTGTTCAGGATGAGGAGATCTATCAAATGATATGCATATTGTGTGGATATTTGTAACACCACGTGATTACAGAGCCGTAAAACTCGTTAGCGCCAACTAGTGGCCGATTTCTTTCAAAATTCTTACAGACCTTTAGGGCCATGAGCCGAACATGCCCATTGAGTTTCGTTCCGATCGGCCTCCGTTAACCTTGTCTAATAGGTGCTCAAACTTCGTTGGCCGATGGCGGCCATGTTTTTTGAGATACGCCAATGTCCTCATACACATACATGGCACCTTGGACCAAGACACTGCATACCAATTTTCAAGACAATCGGACTAACGGTCAGGTGGTTATAACCTGTTTTATGTTTTTTTCATTTTATAGCGCCACCATGAGGCCAATCGTCGCGATTTTTTTACTGTGACCCCAGAGTAAGCTCATACACATGTGTACCAAGTTTGGTGAAGATACCTCATTTACATCGGGAGTTATAGCCATTTTAGTAAAATAGGCCCCTCCCACAACGTACGTTTTGGCGCCCCTTAGCGACCGTGAATCGAAATTTCCACTTTTTTTCGATAATTATTGATATTCAGTCTCCAGAGAACATTTCTGCACTAGTTTGGTTCCAATCGGGCAAAAAACCAGGGACTAGTTCGCAAAAGTAGATTTTTGACAAAATTCAAAATGGCGGAAAATCTATCAGGGCGGAAATGAAATCGGAGATATACGTTTTGTTCGTCAGGCGTCCAGCTTTCCAATGATATAACACACTTGAGTCTACGACATACGGTCTAGGAGTTATGAGCAGTTTCGCGCTTTTGGTCGCTATAGCGCCACCTATGGGCCAATCGGGGTCATAATCTCTGAACCTCTCCTCGATTTTTGTACTACCATCTGTCAAAGTTTCAAAGTTCCAGCTCTTACGGTTTGGGCTGCACGATGCGTTTTACGGCGGAATAATAATAATAATAATAATAATAATAATAAAAATCAGCACAATTACAATAGGGTTTCAGCACTTCGTGCTTGAACCCCTAATAATAAAAATCAGCACAATTACAATAGGGTTTCAGCATTTCATGCTTGAACCCCTAATAAGAAGAGACGTTTTGGACAGTTATAGCGCCACCTATTGTCCGATCTTCACGAAACTTGGCATGCTTCTTCACCATGTTCTGACACATCTGGATTTTGGATTTTTTTACCCAAACTGGATTTATTGAAAACGTGGTTTATGTCTGCTAATCCAGATATTGTCGTGATCTCTGAAACTTGGCTTAAACCGTCTGTCCCTGATGATGTTATTTGTGTTGGTGGTTATAATGTTTACAGAATAGATCGAAAAGGGCGTGCAGGCGGCGTAGCTATTTATGTATCTAAAAAATTTCCTGTGTCTGTTTTACTTTCCCAGTCAATCCCAAGACAGTTTGAACTTATTGCTTTAAATATTGGGGTTGCAAATGCTCCATTTACTCTTATTGGGTGCTATAGGCCCCCCTCTGCTGTTAACGAGACCCTATCGACTTTAACTGAAGTGTTATCCAAGTTAAATAATTCTGAAATAATTTTATTTGGTGATTTAAATTGGGATTGGCTCAGCGACAAATCAGAGAATTTTAAATTGGCTTGTAATTCTCTAAATTTAGTACAACTCATTGATAGCCCCACCAGATTTAATCCATCTAAGCCTAATAGTGACACTCTGTTAGATGTCATTCTCACTAACAGGGCTCATAAGTATACAGCAATAGGTGTGTTTGTAAACGACCTAAGCGACCATTGTGCAATAGGATGTGTTAGAAACACCAAAATACCTAAACTTAAGGGTCTCACTGTTTCTAGACGCTATTTTAAACACTTTTCAGAGCAGGCATTTTTATCTGACTTGGCAAGACTGAACTGGAATCATGTTGCATTGATTCCTACTGTTGATGAAGCTGTTGATTTTTTTCAGCAACAGTTTCTATTGATTGCCAATAAACACGCTCCTTTTAAAAAGCATAGAATAAAAAATAGGGATAATCCTTGGTTTTCTCAAGAACTAGCCCAGTTAATTCAATTAAGAAATAAACAGTGGTCCCTTGCAAGGAGGTCCAGCAGTAATGTAGATTGGCAACGTTTTAGAACTTTGAGAAATAAATGTACCTCAGCCATTCGGGCCTCTAAAGCAAATTATTATCTTAATGCAACTACTGATAACTTTAACAATCCTTCTAAATTCTGGAAAACAATTAAAGTATTGCAGAACAAAAAGGTTTCAGACTTTCCCCAGAAATTGATCATTGGAAATGTAACCATCACAGATAAAAGTGACATTTTAAATGCCTTTAATGTACACTTTGAGAGGGCAGGTCATCTATTTGATCAGCAGTTTCCATCAATTTCAAGGGATGCTTCAACACATTTTTTGCCACCTAGTACATCTTCTATCTCTGATTTGTCATTTGATTTTGAAGCCCTACAAGTCCAAGATGTTATGAAATCACTAAATTCTATTGACCCTAAAAAGGCGCCTGGACCTGATGGTCTGGATCCCTTTTTGTTAAAGGTGGCTGCACCGGTTATAGCTGAGCCTATTACTCATATTTTTAATATGTCATTAAGTTTTAATCAGATCCCAGCAATCTGGAAGCAAGCTTACATTACTCCCCTATTCAAATCTGGTGATCGATTTGACATGAATAATTTTAGACCCATCTCTAATCTTTCTGTTCTTTCTAAAATATTGGAATCTTTAGTTGCTACTCAACTTAAATCATATTTGCACTCACATAATATCCTAAATGAAATGCAATCCGGGTTCCGGTCGGGGCACAGTACAATATCCGCCACTTTAAAAGTCATGGATGACATCAAAGAGGCAATGGACAGTAAACTTAGCTGTGTTTCTCTGTTCATAGACCTCACAAAGGCGTTTGATACTGTGGACCATCCATCATTGGTTAATACCCTGCTGAGAGCTGGCATTGGATGTAACACGGTCAAATGGTTCCATAGCTATTTGACCAATCGTTCACAAATGGTCAAATATGGCAATGATCTGTCAAACCCAGTCCTTGTAACTAAGGGTGTTCCACAGGGTTCTGTTTTGGGTCCCTTGCTTTTCCTAGTTTATATTAATAATATTTGTGATAATTTTAATTTTTGTAAATATCACCTCTATGCAGATGATACAATTCTGTATTCATGTGCCCCCACAGTGAAATTAGCTTTTTCAAATCTACAGGCAGATTTCAATATTCTGCAACATGCCCTACTAGATTTAAAGCTGTTGTTAAACCCACATAAAACTAAAGTTATGGTTTTCCAAACTGGGCGAACAAAGCTACCATCCTTTTCCATCAAGTCACTAGATGGAATTTGTATCCAGTCTGTAGATAATTACAAATATCTGGGATTTTGGATGGACAAAAACCTAAACTTTAAATATCATGTTGATTTTCTTGCAAAGAAATTAAAATTCACATTGGGTTTTCTGTATAGATTAAAGTCCTGTTTTTCCTTGGCTTCAAGAAAACGTTTAGTTGTTAGCCTTTTTCTGTCACAGATTGATTATGGGGATACTATTTACAGATTTGCTTCTCTGTCTACCTTGTCCAAACTTGACCCCCTTTATCACTCTGCTCTCAGATATATTACCAATTCTAGTTTTAGGACACATCATTGTTTACTTTACAGTTTGGTAGGATGGTCATCTCTGCATATGCGCAGGCTTGAACATTGGTATATTTTAATTTATAAAGTTATTTTAGGAAAACTTCCAAAATATTTATATAGGAAATTTTTATCATTTCAAAGCTCCTACATTCTCAGGTCACATAACTGGTTGCAGTTTAAAGTGCCGACTGTTAGAACAGAGGCTGGAAAGCTAAGCCTGTTCTATTATGGCCCCTGGTCCTGGAATGACGTGCAGACTAAACTTAAACTACAATCCCTCATCTCTTTAAATGATTTTAAACATAGAATAAAAAAATTGGTCATTGCTAAGTGCAGATGTTTTGATAATTCTACTTCCACTTAAATTCATTATAAATATGATTTTATTAATGCCGTTTCTGTGAACAGTATTATTTAGGGTATAATGTAATACCTAAATGTTTATGCTGCTGTATTCTTGGTTGTATTTATTGATGATGTTGGTTTTGTCTGTGGTTTGTTATCTGTTTAATCCTGCTATCTGACCCTGTCTTGACTAGGTCTCACTTGTAAAAGAGGTTTTAACCTCAATGTGACTTTCCTAGTTAAATAAAGGTTAAAAAAAAAAAAAAAAAAACATCTGCTCATCGATTTTTGTGAAGTTTGGGGTTTTCCCTTAGGTTGTATAGGCTTTTGAGTGTTTTTTTGTCCCACACCTTTCCTGAATGACCCTGTTACAGCCAGGCCAATGCAAAAGTTCAACTTTTTTTCGATAATTATTGATCTAGAGACTCCAGAGAACTGTGCTAGACTGGTCTGGTTCCGATTGGGCCAAAAACCTAGGACTAGTTTGCAAAAGTAGGTTTTTCACTAAATTGCCCATAGAAATTTTTTTTTTGCTCGGATCGGGATTTGGAGATAGCCATTTTGTCCGTCTGGATCCAGGGATCACAGTGATGCTAAAATTGAGACTCTAGGACAAACTGTCTAGGAGTTATGAGCAATTTAGTAAATGTGGTCATTGTAGCGCCACCTATGGGCCAATCTGGGTCATACTTTGATAGGTTCTCCCCAAATTGAGGACTACCATTTGGCCAAGTTTCAAGGTTCCAGCTCTTACAGTTTGGGCTGCACGATGCGTTTTAGGGCGGAATAATAATAATAATAATAATAATTAAAGCTGCAAGCAGCATTTATCGGGGTTCAAGCATTTAAGGCCTTTAAGGCATTTAAGCATTCAAGACATTAAGATTTATTTAGAAAGCTTTTAACCACTGAAATAATAGATTGAAAAGTCCATTTACAGCCAATACAGGCAATTTACCATTGCTTTTTAACAGTTATAGCGCCAACTATCATCCGATCTACATACAATTTTGCATGCTTATTTAGAATGTTATGGCACATATGCTCACCAATTTTCGTGATGTTCTGAGTTTTTGTTTAGGATTTATAGGCTTTTGTTTGCATTTTGCCACGCCCATTTTCTTTATGACCCAATTATACCCATGCGAAAAATGCAAAAGTTCAACTTTTTTTGATAATTATTGATCTAAAGAGTCCAGAGAATTGTCCTAGACTCGTTTGGTTCCGATCGGGCAAAAAACCAGGGACTAGTTCGCAAAAGTAGGTTTTTAACATATTCGTGAATAATTAATAAACTGTTTGATTGACAGCAATGGTTCTAGAGGCAAAGTTGTTCAGCATGAGCAGGTCTATCAAATGATATGCATTTTGTGATGATAAGTGTAACACCACGTGATTACAGAGCCATAAAACTCGTTAGCGCCAACTAGTGGCCGATTTCTTTCAAAATTCTTACAGACCTCTAGGGCCATGAGTCGAACATGCCCACCGAGTTTTGTTCCGATCGGCCTCCGTTAACCTTGTCTAATAGGTGCTCAAACTTCATTGGCCGATGGCGGCCATGTTTTTTGAGATACACCAATGTCCTCATAGATATACATGACAGCTTGGACCAAGACACTGCATACCAATTTTCAAGTCAATCGGACTAACGGTCAGGTGGTTATAGCCTGTTTTATGTTTTTTTCATTTTATAGCGCCATCATGAGGCCAATCGTCGCGATTTTTTTACTGTGACCCCAGAGTAAGCTCATACACATGTGTACCAAGTTTGGTGAAGATACCTCATTTACATCGGGAGTTATAGCCATTTTAGTAAAATAGGCCCCTCCCACAACGTACGTTTTGGCGCCCCTTAGCGACCGTGAATCGAAATTTCCACTTTTTTTCGATAATTATTGATATTCAGTCTCCAGAGAACATTTCTGCACTAGTTTGGTTCCAATCGGGCAAAAAACCAGGGACTAGTTCGCAAAAGTAGATTTTTGACAAAATTCAAAATGGCGGAAAATCTATCATGGCGGAAATGAAATCGGAGATATACGTTTTGTTCGTCAGGCGTCCAGCTTTCCAATGATATAAGACACTTGAGTCTACGACATACGGTCTAGGAGTTATGAGCAGTTTCGCGCTTTTGGTTGTTATAGCGCCACCTATGGGCCAATCGGGGTCATAATCTCTGAACCTTTCCTCGATTTTTGTACTACCATCTGTCAAAGTTTCAAAGTTCCAGCTCTTACGGTTTGGGCTGCACGATGCGTTTTACGGCGGAATAATAATAATAATAATAATAATAATAATTAAAGCTGCAAGCAGCATTTATCGGGGTTCAAGCAGTTAAGGCCTTTAAGGCATTTAAGCACAAAAGCATCAAAAGTTATTAAGATTTATTTAGCAAGCATGTAACCACTGACATAATAGATGGAAAAGACCATTTACAGCCAATACAGGCAGTTTACCATGGGATATATATGGTTTTAAAGCTTTTTAACAGTTATAGCGCCACCTATGGTCCGATCTCCATAAAATTGTTTACTGTGACCTCAAATTGAACCCATACACATGTGTACTGAGTTTGGTGAAGATATCTCATTTACTTCTTGAGTTATAGCCATTTGAGTAAAATAGGCTCCTCCCACAACGATTTGCCACATTCTAGAATTATTTAATATGATTCTAGCATGATTTACTATCATATACCATGTTCCAGAATGATTTATTAGGATTCTAGCATGATTTACCTTGATACACCTCATTTCAGTATTATTTACTATGATTTACAATGTTTCTAGCATGATTAACCACATTACTAGCAATTATGTCAAGTGTCAGTGCAAATGAGGTGATGAACACTGACAAAATATTATTGTGTTATAATAGTTAGTTATATACGTGATTTTTAGTGTGTGTCCAAGTATGAATGCAAAAGCACATGTAAAATATTTCATTATTAAGTAGAATGGCCAGCAGAGGGCACTAGAAGACCACTTATTGGCTCACTTTCACTTTAAACCAGTTTTCTGCACTAAAGCAAACCAGTTTTTCCATGTTAACTCAATGCATGCTTACACACACACACACACACACACACACACACACACACACACACACACACACACACACACACACACATACACACACAGCATAGTTAACCATGGTTTACCATGATATACCACGTTCTAGTATTATTTACCAGGAGATAAACGACAATCTAGTATTATTTACTTTGATTTACCATGTTTCTAGCCTGATTTATCACATTACTAGCAATTATTTGAAGTGTCAGTGCAAATAAAGTGATTAACACTGACAAAATATGATTGTGTTATAATAGTTATTGCTATATAAGTGATTTTTTTAGTGTGTATTCAAGTATGAATGCAAGCACATGTTGAAATATTTCATTAATAAGTAGAATGGCCAGCAGAGGGCAGTAGAAGACCACTTATTGGCTCACTTTCACTTTAAACCAGTTTTCTGCACTAAAGCAAACCAGTTTATCCATGTTAACTCAATGCATGCTTACACACACACACACACACACACACACACACACACACACACACACACACACACACACACACACAGCATAGTTAACCATGATTTACCATGATTTACCACATTACTAGCAATTATTTGAAGTGTCAGTGCAAATAAAGTGATTAACACTGACAAAATATGATTGTGTTATAATAGTTATTGCTATATAAGTGATTTTTAGTGTGTATTCAAGTTTAAATGCAAGCACATGTGGAAAAATTTAATTAATAAGTAGAATGGCCAGCAGAGGGCAGTAGAAGACCACTTATTGGCTCACTTTCACTTTAAACCTCATGATTTTGACCAGTTTTCTGCACTAAAGCAAACCAGTGTTTCCATGTTAACTCAATAATGCATACTTGCTACATATGCTACACACAATAATGCTACACACACACACACACACACACAAATGTTTCAGTGATATTGGTGTCACATTCACCTTCATCACATTCACCTTCTGTCTTCATCACATTCACCATCTGTCGTCATCACCTGCACCTGCTCCTCATCACCCTCCTCATCATCACCTGCTCCTCATCATCATAACCGTCACCTGTTGTCCTTGTCTTGATCTGTGTATTTAAGTTCCCCTCTCATCCATTATCATTGTCGGTTATTGTTTGTGCACTAGCACTCTGTTATGTTTGTTTTCATGTTGGAAAATAAAACCTTTGTTATATTTGTACCACACACACACACACACACACACACACACACACACACACACACACACACACACACACACACACACCATCATTTATCATGATTTACCATGGCTGATACCAATACCAATATGAGAAAATGACTATTTTAAACAGCAGGGGGCAGTAAAATACCACTTATTGGCTTAACATGCCATTAATTCATATCATTTTCACCTTTTTAACTGTTATAGAGGCAAATTTTGTCCGATCTGTCTGAAAATTTTCATGCTTGTTCAGGGTGATATTTCACATGTTCTGACTTGTTTTTAAGAAGGTCTGAGCATTGATTAAAGAGATATAGGCTTTCGGGGACACTTGGTAAAGGCCAGATTTTGAAGTGAACCTATTATAGCTATCCAAATGAAGTAGTTCAACTTTTTCTGACAATTATTGATCTAGTGAGTCCAGAGAATTGTATTGCACTAGTTTTGAACATTATGATATGAAAATTATATGATCAGAGATGGAAAAGACCATTTACAGCCAATACAGGCAGTTTACCATAGGAAATATATGATTTTAAAGCTTTTTAACAGTTATAGCGCCACCTATCGTCCGATCTCCATAGAATTTTTCATGCTTGTTAATGATGTTATGTCACATATGCTGACCAATTTTTGTGAAGTTCTGAGTTTTTATTTAGGATTTATAG
Source organism: Squalius cephalus (assembly GCF_949319135.1). Lineage (NCBI taxonomy): Eukaryota > Metazoa > Chordata > Actinopteri > Cypriniformes > Leuciscidae > Squalius > Squalius cephalus. The sequence continues at coordinate 21,730,686 of NC_137129.1, read as the reverse complement.
GCTTTTTAATGTATTTTGACACGCCCATTTTATAAATTACCCTATTACAGCCATCCAAATGCAAAAGTTCAACTTTTTTTTGATAATTATTGATCTAGAGAGTCCAGAGAATTGTCCTAGACTGGTCTGGTTCCGATCGGGCAAAAAACCTAGGACTAGTTCGCAAAAGTAGGTTTTTAACATATTAATGAATAATTAATGAACAGTTTGATTGACAGCAATGGTTACATTTACATTTACATTTATTCATTTAGCTGACGCTTTTATCCAAAGCGACTTACAATTGCTAATTATGTCAGAGGTCGCACGCCTCTGGAGCAACTAGGGGTTAAGTGTCTTGCTCAGGGACACATTGGTGTCTCACAGTGGATTCGAACCCTGGTCTCTCACACCAAAGGCATGTGTCTTATCCACTGCGCCACACCACCCCACAGTTTGCCACTTCTTGAGGCAAAGTTGTTCAGGATGAGGAGATCTATCAAATGATATGCATATTGTGTGGATATTTGTAACACTACGTGATTACAGAGCCGTAAAACTCGTTAGCGCCAACTAGTGGCCGATTTCTTTCAAAATTCTTACAGACCTTTAGGGCCATGAGCCGAACATGCCCATTGAGTTTCGTTCCGATCGGCCTCCGTTAACCTTGTCTAATAGGTGCTCAAACTTCGTTGGCCGATGGCGGCCATGTTTTTTGAGATACGCCAATGTCCTCATACACATACATGGCACCTTGGACCAAGACACTGCATACCAATTTTCAAGTCAATCGGACTAACGGTCAGGTGGTTATAGCCTGTTTTATGTTTTTTTCATTTTATAGCGCCACCATGAGGCCAATCGTCGCGATTTTTTTACTGTGACCCCAGAGTAAGCTCATACACATGTGTACCAAGTTTGGTGAAGATACCTCATTTACATCGGGAGTTATAGCCATTTTAGTAAAATAGGCCCCTCCCACAACGTACGTTTTGGCGCCCCTTAGCGACCGTGAATCGAAATTTCCACTTTTTTTCGATAATTATTGATATTCAGTCTCCAGAGAACATTTCTGCACTAGTTTGGTTCCAATCGGGCAAAAAACCAGGGACTAGTTCGCAAAAGTAGATTTTTGACAAAATTCAAAATGGCGGAAAATCTATCAGGGCGGAAATGAAATCGGAGATATACGTTTTGTTCGTCAGGCGTCCAGCTTTCCAATGATATAAGACACTTGAGTCTACGACATACGGTCTAGGAGTTATGAGCAGTTTCGCGCTTTTGGTTGTTATAGCGCCACCTATGGGCCAATCGGGGTCATAATCTCTGAACCTTTCCTCGATTTTTGTACTACCATCTGTCAAAGTTTCAAAGTTCCAGCTCTTACGGTTTGGGCTGCACGATGCGTTTTACGGCGGAATAATAATAATAATAATAATAATAATAATAATAAAAATCAGCACAATTACAATAGGGTTTCAGCACTTCGTGCTTGAACCCCTAATAAAAATCAGCACAATTACAATAGGGTTTCAGCACTTCGTGCTTGAACCCCTAATTAAAGCTGCAAGCAGCATTTATCGGGGTTCAAGCAGTTAAGGCCTTTAAGGCATTTAAGCACAAAAGCATCAAAAGTTATTAAGATTTATTTAATAAGCATGTAACCACTGACATAATAGATGGAAAAGACCATTTACAGCCAATACAGGCAATTTACCATGTGATATATATGGTTTTAAAGCTTTTTTAACAGTTATAGCGCCACCTATGGTCCGATCTCCATAGAATTGTTTACTGTGACCTCAAATTGAACCCATACACATGTGTACTGAGTTTGGTGAAGATATCTCATTTACTTCTTGAGTTATAGCCATTTTAGTAAAATAGGCTCCTCCCACAACAATTTAGCATATTCTAGTATTATTTACTATGATTCTAGCATGATTTGCCATATTCTAGCATAATTTACCATGATATACTACATTCTAGTATGATTTACCATTGTTTACTGTGATTCTAGCATGGATTACCATAGTTTATCATGATTTATCATAGTTTACCATGATTCATCATAGTTTACCATGATTTACCCTGTTCTAGCATAGTTTACCATGATTTACCATGTTCTAGCATGATTTACCATGATATACCACATTCTAACATGATTTACCATAGTTTATTATGATTTATCATGGCTTACCATGATTTACCCTGTTCTAGCATAGTTTACCATGATTTACCATGTTCTAGCATGATGTACCATGATATACCATGTTCTAGAATGATGTACCAGGATTGTAGTATGATTTACCTTGATACACCACATTCTAGTATTATTTATTATGATTTACCATGTTTTTAGTGTAATTTACCATGATTTACCACATTGCTAGCAATTATGTGAAGTATCAGTAAAAATGAAGTGATCAACTCTGACAAAATATGATTGTGCTACAATAGTAATTGTTATATAAGTGATTTTTTTTGTGTTTTATTGTTATATAAGTGATTTTTAGTGTCTAATGAATGCAAAAGCATATGTGAGTAGACTTCATTAATAAGTAGAATGGCCAGCAGAGGGCAGTAGAAGACCACATATTGGCTCACTTTCACTTTAAACTTCTTGATTTTCACCATTTTTCTGCACTAAAGCAAACCAGTTTTTCCATTTTAACTCCATAATGCATGTTTACACACACACACACACACACACGCACGCACGCACGCACGCACGCACGCACGCACGCACGCACGCACGCACGCACGCACGCACGCACGCACACACACACACACACACACACACACACACAAAGACAAATGTTGTTGTTGTTATTTCAATGCTATTGGGATATGTCATTATGAAAATATATTTGAATGGTCTATAAACATTTCACAAAGTCTTTGCAAGCTATTAATCAGATGATTCAGAATTTATTCAGAAACCTAAGACTACACACACACATTATGTTGTAGATGCAGACATTTGAAATGTATGATGTGATCAAACTGTCAATACTAATACTTTAACAGATGGATTTTGACTAAATGTAATTGTAAATGTTAAAATAGTGATTTTATAAAGTCTAAATATAAATTATAGAACAATATGACAAAATGACTATTTTGAACAGCAGGGGGCAGTAAAATACCACTTATTGGCTTAACATGCCATTATAATCATATCATTTTCACCTTTTTAACTGTTATAGAGGCAAATTTTGTCTGATCTGTCTGAAAATTTTCATGCATGTTCAGAGTGATATTTCACATGTTCTGACTTGTTTTTAAGAAGGTCTGAGTCATTCATTAAAGAGATATAGGCTTTCGGGGACACTTGGTAAAGGCTACATTTTGAAGTGAACCTATTATAACTATCCAAATGAAGTAGTTCAACTTTTTCTGACAATTATTGATCTAGTGAGTCCAGAGAATTGTATTGCACTAGTTTTGAACATTATGATGTGAAAATTATATGATCAGACATGGAAAAGACCATTTACAGCCAATACAGGCAGTTTACCATAGGAAATATATGGTTTTAAAGCTTTTTAACAGTTATAGCGCCAACTATTGTCCAATCTCCATAACATTTTGCAAGCTTGTTTGTGATGTTATGACACATATGCTCACCAATTTTTGTGAAGTTCTGAGTTTTCATTTAGGATTTATAGGCTTTTGAGTGTATTTTGCCACACCCATTTTATAAATGACCCTATTACAGCCATACAAATACAAAAGTTCAACTTTTTTTTGATAATTATTGATCTAGAGAGTCCATAGAATTGTCCTAGACTGGTCTGGTTCCGATCGGGCGAAAAACCAGGGACTAGTTCGCAAAAGTAGGTTTTTAACATATTCATGAATATTTAATGAACGGTTTGATTGACAGCAATGGTTCTAGAGGCAAAGTTGTTCAGCATGAGCAGATCTATCAAATGATATGCATTTTGTGACAATATATCTAACACCACGTGATTACAGAGCCATAAAACTCGTTAGCGCCAACTAGTGGCCGATTTCTTTCAAAATTCTTACAGACCTCTAGGGCCATGAGTCGAACATGCCCACCGAGTTTCGTTCCGATCGGCCTCCGTTAACCTTGTCTAATAGGTGCTCAACTTCATTGGCCAATGGCGGCCATGTTTTTTGAGATACACCAATGTCCTCATAGACATACATGGCACCTTGGACCAAGACACTGCATACCAATTTTCAAGTCAATCGGACTAACGGTCAGGTGGTTATAGCCTGTTTTATGTTTTTTTCATGTTATAGCGCCACCATGTGGCCAATCGCCGCGATTTTTTTACCGTGACCTCAGATTGACCTCTTACATATGTGTACCAAGTTTGGTGAAAATACCTCATTTACTTCTGGAGTTATAGCCATTTTAGTAAAATAGGCTCCGCCCACAACGTTAATTTTGCGCCCCCTAGCGACCCTGAATCGAAATTTCAACTTTTTTTCGATAATTATTGATCTTCAGTCTCCAGAGAACAATTCTGCACTGGTTTGGTTCCGATCGAGCAAAAAACCAGGGACTAGTTCGCAAAAGTAGGTTTTCGACAAAATTCAAAATGGCGGAAAATCTATCATGACGGAAATGAAATCGGAGATATACGTTTTGTTCGTCAGACGACCAGCTTTCCAATGATATAAGACACTTGTGTCTACGACATACGGTCCAGGAGTTATGACCACTTTCGCGCTTTTGGTTGTTATAGCGCCACCTATGGGCCAATCGAGGTCATAATTTGATAACCTCTCCTCGATTTTTGTACTACCATCTGGCAAAGTTTCAAAGCTCTAGCCCTTACGGTTTGGGCTGCACGATGCGTTTTACGGCGGAATAATAATAATAATTAAAGCTGCAAGCAGCATTTATCGGGGTTCAAGCAGTTAAGGCCTTTAAGGCATTTAAGCACAAAAGCATCAAAAGTTATTAAGATTTATTTAGCAAGCATGTAACCACTGACATAATAGATTGGAAAAGACCATTTACAGCCAATACAGGCAATTTACCATGGGATATATATGGTTTTAAAGCTTTTTAACAGTTATAGCGCCACCTATGGTCTGATCTCCATAAAATTGTTTATTGTGACCTCAAATTGAACCCATACACATGTGTACTGAGTTTGGTGAAGATATCTCATTTACTTCTTGAGTTATAGCCATTTTAGTAAAATAGGCTCCTCCCACAACAATTTAGCATATTCTAGTATTATTTACTATGATTCTAGCATGATTTGCCATATTCTAGCATAATTTACCATGATATACTACATTCTAGTATGATTTACCATTGTTTACTGTGATTCAAGCATGGATTACCATAGTTTATCATGATTTATCATAGTTTACCATGATTTATCATAGTTTACCATGATTTACCCTGTTCTAGCATAGTTTACCATGATTTACCATGTTCTAGCATGATTTACCATGATATACCACATTCTAACATGATTTACCATAGTTTATTATGATTTATCATGGCTTACCATGATTTACCCTGTTCTAGCATAGTTTACCATGATTTACCATGTTCTAGCATGATGTACCATGATATACCATGTTCTAGAATGATGTACCAGTTCTAGAATGATGTACCAGGATTGTAGTATGATTTACCTTGATACACCACATTCTAGTATTATTTATTATGATTTACCATGTTTTTAGTGTGATTTACCATGATTTACCACATTGCTAGCAATTATGTGAAGTATCAGTAAAAATGAAGTGATAAACTCTGACAAAATATGATTGTGCTACAATAGTAATTGTTATATAAGTGATTTTTTAGTGTTTTATTGTTATATAAGTGATTTTTAGTGTCTAATGAATGCAAAAGCATATGTGAGTAGACTTCATTAATAAGTAGAATGGCCAGCAGAGGGCAGTAGAAGACCACTTATTGGCTCACTTTCACTTTAAACTTCTTGATTTTCACCATTTTTCTGCACTAAAGCAAACCAGTTTTTTCCATTTTAACTCCATAATGCATGTTTACACACACACACACACACACACACACACACACACACACACACACACACACACACACACACACACACACACACACACAAACACACACACACACACACACACACACACACACACACACACACACACACACACACACACACAAAGACAAATGTTGTTGTTGTTTTTTCAATGCTATTGGGATATGTCATTATGAAAATATATTTGAATGGTCTATAAACATTTCACAAAGTCTTTGTAAGCTATTAATCAGATCATTCAGAATTTATTCAGAAACCTAAGACTACACACACACATTCTGTTGTAGATACAGACATTTGAAGTATATGATGTGATCAAACTGTTTACTGCAAATCTCCTTCAGGATTCACTTTCCTCAATGTGACAATTGTTAGTAGTAATACTTCAATAGATGAATTTGACTACATGTGATTGTAAATGTTAAAAGAGTTATTCAATAACGTCTAAATATGAATTCTACAACAATATGACAAAATGACTATTTTAAACAGCAGGGGGCAGTAGAATACCACTTATTGGCTTAATATGCCATTATATTCATATCATTTTCACCTTTTTAACTGTTATAGAGGCAAATTTTGACTGATCTGTCTGAAAAGGTTCATTTTTGTTTAGAGTGATATTTCACATGTTATGACTTGTTTTGAAGAAGCTCTGAGCATTCATTGAAGAGATATAGGCTTTCGGGGAGACTTGGTCAAGGCCACATTTTGAAGTGACCCTATTATAGCCATACAAATGAAGTAGTTCAACTTTTTCTGATAATTACTGATCTAGAGAGTCCAGAGAATTGTACTGCGCTAGTTTTGAACATTATTATATGAAAATTATATGATTATAGATGGAAAAGACCATTTACAGCCAATACAGGCAATTTACCATAGGAAATATATGGTTTTAAAGTTTTTTAACAGTTATAGCGCCACCTATGGTCCGATCTCCATAACATTTCGCATGGTTATTAATGATGTTAGGTCACATACGCTCATCCAATTTTTGTGAAGTTCTGAGTTTTTTTATATATGATTTATAGGCTCTTTATTGTATTTTGCCACACCCATTTTATAAATGACCCTATTACAGCCACCCAAATGCAAAATTTCAACTTTTTTTCGATAATTATTGATCTAGAGAGTCCAGAGAATTGCCCTAGACTGGTCTCCGATCGGGCAAAAAACCTAGGACTAGTTCGCAAAAGTAGGTTTTTAACATATTCGCGAATAATTAATGAATGGTTTGATTGACATTAGTGGTTCTTGAGGCAAAGTTGTTGAGCATGAGCAGATCTATCTAATGATATGCATTTTGTGACAATAAGTGTAACACCACGTGATTAAAGAGCCTTAAAACTCGTTTGCGCCAACTAGTGGCCGATTTCTTTCAAAATTCTTACAGACCTCTAGGGGCTTGAGCCGAACATGCCCACCGAGTTTCGTTCCGATCGGACTTCGTTAATAGGTGCTCAAACCTCATTTGCCAATGGCGGCCATGTTTTTCGAGATACGCCAATATCCTTTTAGACATACATGGCCCCTTGGGCCAAGACACTGCATACCAAATTTCAAGTCATTCGGAAAAACGGTCAGGTGTCTATACGTTTTTTTTATTTTATAGCGCCACCATGAGGCCAATCGACGCAATTTTTTTACTGTGACCTCAAATTGACCTCCTACATATGTTTACCAAGTTTGGTGAAGATATCTCATTTCGTTCACGAGTTATAACAATTTTAGTAAAACTGACTCCGCCTCCTTCGAACATTTTGGCACCCCGTAGCGACCATGAATCGAAATTTCAACTTTTTTTCGATAATTATTTATATTCAGACTCCAGAGAACATTTCTGCACTGGTTTGGTTCCGATCGGACAAAAAACCACAGACTAGTTCGCAAAAGTAGGTTTTTGACAAAATTCAAAATGGCGGAAAAATTTGCCAACCGGAAATGAAATCGGAGATATACGTTTTGTCCGCCTTGATCCAAGGATTATAGTGATATAAGACACTTAAGTCTACGACAAACCGTCTAGGAGTTATTAGCGATTTTATACTTTTGCTTACTATAGCGCCACCTATTGGCCAATCGGGGTCATAATTTGATAACCTCTCCTCGATTTTTGTACTACCTTCTGGCAAAGTCTCAAGTCTCCAGCACTTACGGTTTGGGCTGCACGATGCGTTTTACGGCAGAATAATAATAATAAAAATCAGGACAATTACAATAGGGTTTCAGCACTTCGTGCTTGAACCCCTAATTAAAGCTGCAAGCAGCATTTAGCGGGGTTCAAGCATTTAGGGTCTTTAAGCACATAAGGCAGTTTAGTGAGTTGTCTGAGTTTTTGTTTAGGATTTACAGGCTTTTGAGTGTTTTTTGCCATACCCATTTTCTAAATGATCCTGTTATGGCTACCCAATGGGTAAAGTTAAAGTTTTTTATATAATTAATAATCTAGAGCTTCCAGAGAATTGTACTGCACTGGTATATTTCCGATCGGGCGAAAAACCTAGGACTTGTTCGCAAAAGTAGGTTTTTAACATAATCGCAAGTATTTAATGAACAAATTGATTGACAGCATTAGTTCTTGAGGCAAAGTTGTTCAGTATGAGGAGATCTATCAAATTATATGCATCACGTGATTACATAGCCGTAAAACCTGTTAGCGTCAACTAGTGGCTGATTTTTCAAAATTCTTACAGACCTCTAGGGCCACGAGTCGAACATGCCCACCGAGTTTCGTTCTGATTGGCCTCCGTTAAGAGCAAACTAACAGCTTTGAATTAAAATGGTGAGGTATCCTGTTGTAAACATCAACCATGCCTGTTGACAGTTCTCTTTTGTGGGAAGGGAATGAAAAGTTCTCAAATCCGCAGCACAGCCTCAGACATAACATTTATATCCATGATCTGCCATTTTCACTATTGTCCTTGCTTGCTTCTTCACAATACCTGCAGATCTTCTGATGATTCGGCTGTGCAGGTCCACATTAACACTGCCTGGCCTAGAACATGGACTGGAAAATGCAAATTTGGGGGGTATAAATATTAATGATCCTGACTCCAACATCACAGTCGGTGTTATGGTGGGATTCACTCATTTTTCAGCGGTCTTTTGCAAACAGGAGATTTACACATGAAGGAGGAAACAATGGTGTTTGAGGCTCACGGTATGTCAGTTCCATGTCCAGAACTCTTATCATTCAACTATGCCAAGATAAATACAGTTTTCAATTGTATGGAACCTTTAAAATAGATGATTAGTAATATAATGCTTACTTGGAGTCTGAAATGGCTTTAACAAAATAAGAAAAATAGTCTTAGATTTCTGTTCATTCTAATCATGTACAAATAAAGTAGCACAGTAAGATTACATTTATTTGAATGCATTAGTGAGTGTGTGATTGTGCTGTGTGTGCAGCGTGTCAATACTAAAAGTGAAGGTGTAGTTGATATCTTTGGTGATAATATCTGTAGTAATCATAAAAAAACAATTAAGAAATAAAGAATTAAAATTACAAATAATATTCTATTAAGATATGAGTTACAATAACATGATTTGCAATAGTAATAATATCAATAATATATGCACAATACACACAGATTAGACTATCAGGTCTGTGTTTTACAAAAACATTAGTATTGCAGCCAATGTGAGTCTGTGGGATTTATAAACAGACAAAATATGATTTGAAATGTTATTTTAATGATTTTATTAAGTTTAAACAATATTTCAAATGGAAAAAAAATGAAAAATTATATTTTAGTGAGCAGAATGAACCAATGAGTGTTCTTCTTCTGGTGGTTAAAATGTAAATGAAAACAATAATACTTAAACAATAATACTTAATACACTAACCATGCTTGAACACACACATGCACACACATTTTGTTGTAGATGTAGATATTTAAAATAAAAGATAGGTAACAAAATGATAATTGCAAATCTCCTCTGTATAACACCATTTTCAGATTTCAAATTAATCACTGAGAGGCAGAATTGTTCAAACTGAGAGCTCAGTAAAAATGAAGTGATAAACTTTGACAAAACATGACTGTTATAATAGGTGATTTTCATGCAAGTAATTTTATATAGTCCAAAAACTTATGCAAAAGCACAGATGAAAATATTTTATTAAGTAGAATGTCCTGCAGAGGGCAGTAGAAGACCACTAATTGACTCACTTTCATTTGAAAGACTTTTTTATCCACCAGTAAAACAAAGCAGTTTCTCCATGTTCTTTCCATTAAGCATGCTTACACACACAGACACACACACAAACACACACACATCCACACACACACACACACACACACAAAGACAAATATGTTTTCAATGGTTTTAGGATGTGATATTGTGAAAATATCTTCATCTCCTCATCTTGAACAACTTTGCCTCAAGAATCACTAATGTCAATCAAACCGGTCATAATCATAATAAAAAAATAACATATATACAAATATCATAATAAAAAAAAAAACATCATAATAAAAAAGATTGCTTCTTAAAGCATTTGTTTATTTCCCAATACTGAAACCGAAAGATCATGCGTAATCCTGCTGCTCCCTCTAGTGGACAACAGTGGTATTATAGCTTACATTTTACAGTTGAAGTGTTTGAATGAATGAATGGGAATTTGTTTTTTTACTTATATCTCAGGAACCAAAAGGCGAAAAATTCTGAAACTCAGAGCATAGATAGTGCTTGAGGAGCCCTGTTGAATGAGACCATCAAGGTGTTTTTGGGCGATTGGGGCTGGGAGTTATGACTGTTATAAGGCATATCTGTTCGGGCTATTATCTCTGGAATGCCCAGGGCAAATAACACCACATTCGAATCGAAGATAGCCAAGGATGGGCCCTTTCCAACGAGCTCTCACACAATGTTCGGGGTGGTCTGGGTCGGGAGTAATGGCCGTTCAAAATCGGGGGTCCCGCGGGCTGGCGATGCGCGGGGGGCGCGCTCCCGAGGCCCGCGACGACACGTTTCGATCAAGAGCCCGGAGAGGTCCTCACCATCAAAATTTGAGCGCGCAACGACTTTCCGTTTTCGAGTTATGAATGAATTTGTATTCGGGGGCGTGGCTTAAATGCCGTTATACTTTCGTTTCATTTCATTCATTTACTTTCGTCCATTTCCATATCTCAGTGTAACACAATTGTCAATAGTAATACTCAATAGATGAGTTTTGACAAAATGTGATTGTAAATGTTAAAATAATGATTTTATAAAGTCTAAATATGAATTTTATAACAATATTAGGGAGTAGTATGATGAAATGACAGCAGGGGGCAGTAAAATACCACTTATTGGCTTAATATGTCATTATATTCATATAAAATCACCTTTTGAAGAAGTTAAACTTTTTTTCTGATAATTATTGATCTAGAGAGTTCAGAGAATTGTGCTGCACTGGTTTTGAACATTATGATATGAACATTATATGATGATAGAAGACACCATTTACAGCAAATACAGGCAATTTACCATAGGAAATATATGGTTTTAAAGCGTTTTAACAGTTATAGCGCCAACTACGGTCCGATCTCCATAAAATTTTCCATGCTTCTTTAGCAGGTTATGACACATATGCTCATCAATTTTTGTGAAGTTCTGAGTTTTCGTTTAGGATTTATAGACTTTTGAGTGCATTTTGCCACGCCCATTTTCTTTATGACCCCAATATACCCATGCGAAAAATGCAAAAGTTCAACTTTTTTTTGATAATTATTGATCTAGAGAGTCCATAGAATTGTCCTAGACTCGTTTGGTTCTGATCGGGCGAAAAACCTAGGACTAGTTCGCAAAAGTAGGTTTTTAACATAATTACGAATATTTAATGAACGGTTTGATTGACAGCAATGGTTCTTGAGGCAAAGTTGTTCAACAAGAGGAGATCTATGAAATGGTATGCATTTTGTGACAATAAGTGTAACACCACGTGATTACAGAGCCATAAAACTCGTTAGCGCCAACTAGTGGCCGATTTCTTTTAAAATTCTTACAGACCTCTAGGGCCATGAGTAGAACATGCCCACCGAGTTTCGTTCCGATCGGCCTCCGTTAACCTTGTCTAATAGGTGCTCAAACTTCATTGGCCGATGGCGGCCATGTTTTTTGAGATACGCCAATGTCCTCATACACATACATGACACCTTGGACCAAGACACTGCATACCAATTTTCAAGTCAATCGGACTAACGGTCAGGTGGTTAAAGCCTGTTTTATGTTTTTTTCATATTATAGCGCCACCATGTGGCCAATCGCCGCGATTTTTTTACTGTTACCTCATATTGAGCTCATACATATGTGTACCGAGTTTGGTGAAGATACCTCATTTACTTCTGGAGTTATAGCCATTTTAGTAAAATAGGCCCCTCCCACAACGTACGTTTTGGCGCCCCTTAGCGTCCGTGAATCGAAATTTCGACTTTTTTTCGATAATTATTGATCTTCAGTCTCTAGAGAACATTTCTGCACTGGTTTGGTTCCGATCGGGCGAAAAACCAGGGACTAGTTCGCAAAAGTAGGTTTTTGACAAAATTCAAAATGGCGGAAAATCTATCATGGCGGAAATGAAATCGGAGATATACGTTTTGTTCGTCAGGCGTCCAGCTTTCCAATGATATAAGACACTTGAGTCTACGACATACGGTCTAGGAGTTCTGAGCAGTTTTGCGCTTTTGGTCGCTATAGCGCCACCTATGGGCCAATCGAGGTCATACTTTGATACATTCTCCCCAAATTGAGGACTACCATTTGGCCAACTTTCAAGGTTCCAGCTCTTACGGTTTGGTCTGCACGATGCGTTTTAGGGGAAAATAATAATAATAATAAAAATCCTTACAATAACAATAGGGTTTCAGCACTTCGTGCTTGAACCCCTAATAATAATAATAATAATTAAAGCTGCAAGCAGCATTTATCGGGGTTCAAGCAGTTAAAACCTTTTAGGCATTTAAGCACAAAAGCATCAAAAGTTATTAAGATTTATTTAGCAAGCATGTAACCACGGACATAATAGATGGAAAAGACCATTTACAGCCAATACAGGCAATTTGCCATGGGATATATATGGTTTTAAAGCTTTTTAACAGTTATAGCGCCACCTATGGTCCGATCTCCATAAAATGTTTACTGTGACCTCAAATTGAACCCATACACATGTGTACTGAGTTTGGTGAAGATATCTCATTTACTTCTTGAGTTATAGCCATTTGAGTAAAATAGGCTCCTCCCACAACGATTTGCCACATTCTAGAATTATTTAATATGATTCTAGCATGATTTACTATCATATACTATGTTCCAGAATGATTTATTAGGATTCTAGCATGATTTACCTTGATACACCTCATTTCAGTATTATTTACTATGATTTACAATGTTTCTAGCATGATTAACCACATTACTAGCAATTATGTCAAGTGTCAGTGCAAATGAGGTGATGAACACTGACAAAATATTATTGTGTTATAATAGTTAGTTATATACGTGATTTTTAGTGTGTGTCCAAGTATGAATGCAAAAGCACATGTAAAATATTTCATTATTAAGTAGAATGGCCAGCAGAGGGCACTAGAAGACCACTTATTGGCTCACTTTCACTTTAAACCAGTTTTCTGCACTAAAGCAAACCAGTTTTTCCATGTTAACTCAATGCATGCTTACACACACACACACACACACACACACACACACACACACACACACACACACACACACACAGCATAGTTAACCATGATTTACCATGATTTACCACATTACTAGCAATTGTTTGAAGTGTCAGTGCAAATAAAGTGATTAACACTGACAAAATATGATTGTGTTATAATAGTTATTGCTATATAAGTGATTTTTAGTGTGTATTCAAGTATAAATGCAAGCACATGTGGAAAAATTTAATTAATAAGTAGAATGGCCAGCAGAGGGCAGTAGAAGACCACTTATTGGCTCACTTTCACTTTAAACCTCATGATTTTGACCAGTTTTCTGCACTAAAGCAAACCAGTGTTTCCATGTTAACTCAATAATGCATACTTGCTACATATGCTACACACAATAATGCTACACACACACACACACACACACACACACACACACACACACACACACACACACACACAAATGTTTCAGTGATATTGGTGTCACATTCACCTTCATCACATTCACCTTCTGTCTTCATCACATTCACCATCTGTCGTCATCACCTGCACCTGCTCCTCATCACCCTCCTCATCATCACCTGCTCCTCATCATCATAACCGTCACCTGTTGTCCTTGTCTTGATCTGTGTATTTAAGTTCCCCTCTCATCCATTATCATTGTCAGTTATTGTTTGTGCACTAGCACTCTGTTATGTTTGTTTTCATGTTGGAAAATAAAACCTTTGTTATATTTGTACACACACACACACACACACACACACACACACACACACACACACACACACACACACCATCATTTATCATGATTTACCATGGCTGATACCAATACCAATATGAGAAAATGACTATTTTAAACAGCAGGGGGCAGTAAAATACCACTTATTGGCTTAACATGCCATTAATTCATATCATTTTCACCTTTTTAACTGTTATAGAGGCAAATTTTGTCCGATCTGTCTGAAAATTTTCATGCTTGTTCAGGGTGATATTTCACACGTTCTGACTTGTTTTTAAGAAGGTCTGAGCATTGATTAAAGAGATATAGGCTTTCGGGGACACTTGGTAAAGGCCAGATTTTGAAGTGAACCTATTATAGCTATCCAAATGAAGTAGTTCAACTTTTTCTGACAATTATTGATCTAGTGAGTCCAGAGAATTGTATTGCACTAGTTTTGAACATTATGATATGAAAATTATATGATCAGAGATGGAAAAGACCATTTACAGCCAATACAGGCAGTTTACCATAGGAAATATATGATTTTAAAGCTTTTTAACAGTTATAGCGCCACCTATCGTCCGATCTCCATAGAATTTTTCATGCTTGTTAATGATGTTATGTCACATATGCTGACCAATTTTTGTGAAGTTCTGAGTTTTTATTTAGGATTTATAGGCTTTTTAATGTATTTTGACACGCCCATTTTATAAATTACCCTATTACAGCCATCCAAATGCAAAAGTTCAACTTTTTTTTGATAATTATTGATCTAGAGAGTCCAGAGAATTGTCCTAGACTGGTCTGGTTCCGATCGGGCAAAAAACCTAGGACTAGTTCGCAAAAGTAGGTTTTTAACATATTAATGAATAATTAATGAACAGTTTGATTGACAGCAATGGTTCTTGAGGCAAAGTTGTTCAGGATGAGGAGATCTATCAAATTATATGCATATTGTGTGGATATTTGTAACACCACGTGATTACAGAGCCGTAAAACTCGTTAGCGCCAACTAGTGGCCGATTTCTTTCAAAATTCTTACAGACCTTTAGGGCCATGAGCCGAACATGCCCATTGAGTTTCGTTCCGATCGGCCTCCGTTAACCTTGTCTAATAGGTGCTCAAACTTCGTTGGCCGATGGCGGCCATGTTTTTTGAGATACGCCAATGTCCTCATACACATACATGGCACCTTGGACCAAGACACTGCATACCAATTTTCAAGTCAATCGGACTAACGGTCAGGTGGTTATAGCCTGTTTTATGTTTTTTTCATTTTATAGCGCCACCATGAGGCCAATCGTCGCGATTTTTTTACTGTGACCCCAGAGTAAGCTCATACACATGTGTACCAAGTTTGGTGAAGATACCTCATTTACATCGGGAGTTATAGCCATTTTAGTAAAATAGGCCCCTCCCACAACGTACGTTTTGGCGCCCCTTAGCGACCGTGAATCGAAATTTCCACTTTTTTTCGATAATTATTGATATTCAGTCTCCAGAGAACATTTCTGCACTAGTTTGGTTCCAATCGGGCAAAAAACCAGGGACTAGTTCGCAAAAGTAGATTTTTGACAAAATTCAAAATGGCGGAAAATCTATCATGGCGGAAATGAAATCGGAGATATACGTTTTGTTCGTCAGGCGTCCAGCTTTCCAATGATATAACACACTTGAGTCTACGACATACGGTCTAGGAGTTATGAGCAGTTTCGCGCTTTTGGTTGTTATAGCGCCACCTATGGGCCAATCGGGGTCATAATCTCTGAACCTTTCCTCGATTTTTGTACTACCATCTGTCAAAGTTTCAAAGTTCCAGCTCTTACGGTTTGGGCTGCACGATGCGTTTTACGGCGGAATAATAATAATAATAATAATAATAATAATTAAAGCTGCAAGCAGCATTTATCGGGGTTCAAGCATTTAAGGCCTTTAAGGCATTTAAGCATTCAAGACATTAAGATTTATTTAGAAAGCTTTTAACCACTGAAATAATAGATTGAAAAGTCCATTTACAGCCAATACAGGCAATTTACCATTGCTTTTTAACAGTTATAGCGCCAACTATCATCCGATCTACATACAATTTTGCATGCTTATTTAGAATGTTATGGCACATATGCTCACCAATTTTCGTGATGTTCTGAGTTTTTGTTTAGGATTTATAGGCTTTTGTTTGCATTTTGCCACGCCCATTTTCTTTATGACCCAATTATACCCATGCGAAAAATGCAAAAGTTCAACTTTTTTTGATAATTATTGATCTAAAGAGTCCAGAGAATTGTCCTAGACTCGTTTGGTTCCGATCGGGCAAAAAACCAGGGACTAGTTCGCAAAAGTAGGTTTTTAACATATTCGTGAATAATTAATAAACTGTTTGATTGACAGCAATGGTTCTAGAGGCAAAGTTGTTCAGCATGAGCAGGTCTATCAAATGATATGCATTTTGTGATGATAAGTGTAACACCACGTGATTACAGAGCCATAAAACTCGTTAGCGCCAACTAGTGGCCGATTTCTTTCAAAATTGTTACAGACCTCTAGGGCCATGAGTCGAACATGCCCACCGAGTTTTGTTCCGATCGGCCTCCGTTAACCTTGTCTAATAGGTGCTCAAACTTCATTGGCCGATGGCGGCCATGTTTTTTGAGATACACCAATGTCCTCATAGATATACATGACAGCTTGGACCAAGACACTGCATACCAATTTTCAAGTCAATCGGACTAACGGTCAGGTGGTTACAGCCTGATTTATGTTTTTTTCATGTTATAGCGCCACCATGTGGCCAATCGCCGCAATCTTTTTACTATGACCTCAGATTGACCTCTTACACAGGTGTACCGAGTTTGGTGAATATACCTCATTTACTTCTGGAGTTATAGCCATTTTAGTAAAATAGGCTCCGCCTTCTTCAAACATTTTGGCGCCCCTTAGCGACCATCAATCGAAATTTCAACTTTTTTTCGATAATTATTGATATTCTGACTCCAGAGAACATTTCTGCACTGGTTTGGTTCCGATCGGACACAAAACCAGGGACTAGTTCGCAAAAGTAGGTTTTGGACATAATTCAAAATGGCGGAAAATTTGCATACCGGAAATGAAATCCTTGAGGCCTTTTTTGTTCGGCTTGACCCAAGGATTCCAATGATATAAGACACTTGAGTCTGTGACAAACGGTTAATGAGATTTAAGCAAAAATATGATTTTTTTTTGTTTTTTGCACTGTAGCGCCACCTATGGGCCAATCGGGGTCATATTTTGATAACCTCTCCTCGATTTTTGTACTACCATCTGGCAAAGTTTCAAGTCTCTAGCACTTACGGTTTGGGCTGCACGATGCGTTTTACGGCAGAAGAAAAATAATAATAATAAAAATCAGTACAATTACAATAGGGTTTCAGCACTTCGTGCTTGAACCCCTAATAAAAATCAGCACAATTACAATAGGGTTTCAGCACTTCGTGCTTGAACCCCTAATAATAATAATAAAAATCAGCACAAATACAATAGGGTTTCAGCACTTCGTGCTTGAACCCCTAATAAAAATCCTTACAATAACAATAGGGTTTCAGCACTTCGTGCTTGAACCCCTAATAATAAAAATCAGCACAATTACAATAGGGTTTCAGCACTTCGTGCTTGAACCCCTAATAATAAAAATCAGCACAATTACAATAGGGTTTCAGCACTTCGTGCTTGAACCCCTAATAATAATAATAAAAATCAGTACAATTACAATAGGGTTTCAGCACTTCGTGCTTGAACCCCTAAAAATCAGTACAATTACAATAGGGTTTCAGCACTTCGTGCTTGAACCCCTAATAATAATAAAAATCAGTACAATTACAATAGGGTTTCAGCACTTCGTGCTTGAACCCCTAAAAATCAGCACAATTACAATAGGGTTTCAGCACTTCGTGCTTGAACCCCTAATAATAATAATAAAAATCAGTACAATTACAATAGGGTTTCAGCACTTCGTGCTTGAACCCCTAATAATAATAAAAATCAGTACAATTACAATAGGGTTTCAGCACTTCGTGCTTGAACCCCTAAAAATCAGTACAATTACAATAGGGTTTCAGCACTTCGTGCTTGAACCCCTAAAAATCAGTACAATTACAATAGGGTTTCAGCACTTCGTGCTTGAACCCCTAATTAAAGCTGCAAGCAGCATTTATCGGGGTTCAAGCATTTAAGGCCTTTAAGGCCTTTAAGCTCACAAGCATCAAAAGACATTAAGTTTTATTTAGCAAGCATTTAACAACTGTCATCATAGATGAAAAAGTCAATTTACAGCCAATACAGGCAGTTTACCATAGGAAATATATGGTTTTAAAGCGTTTTTACAGTTATAGCACCTTTTTCTAGCAGTTATAGCAGTCTTCTTACAGTCTTGCCTGATCTCCACCACTTTTATTAGTAGTACTCAAAGTGTGCCCATATATATGTGTCAAATTTGTTGTAAATATGTAATTTTGATAAGGAGTTTAGACAATTATATTCAGTGGCGTAACGAGCCAACACTGGGCCCTTAAGTAGGATTATCAAGGCGGGCCCCTTGATGACGCAATTGATGATATTGATGACGCAATGTCTGCAAGTAGGCTACCATGAATAGGGCAGGATATGATCATACACAGCATATAAGAGATGAGATGACTAACAAAATCAGGAGTAGCCTCACCAAAAAAAAAAAAAAAAAAAAAAAAAAAAAAAAAAAAAAAAACATGGTGTCAGCGCACGATAACACATTGTTAGGCCTAGGTCCAAATACATAAAAAAGATGCTCTCTTACATTATAGCGGGATTTTCCGGGCTTTCCTATGTGCAACTGCAAAGTTGTCGATTAGATCAGGATTGTGCGCATGGGCATTCTCAATTGACCCTTCGCAGGGAGTTTAAATGACAGGCGATCTGACTAATCATAATCCGCCATTTTGTCCAACAAAGCAGTCAGGAGAGTTAGTAGATTAACATTGGAGGATTTCAATTTGAAAAACAAAGTGTACTGACGTCTTAGCACTTTAAAACAACATTCCTTATATGTTCATTTATGTTTATTTTAATGCTATAAATTAACTAGAAGGAAGAGATGATCGGTTCACGAGCAGCTTTAACTGAGCCTCGAGTCTACAGCGATCTGTCAGACACATTAAAGAGTCACAAAATGGTATTTATTGTTTAAATGTCTCTAAAAAATGACTACATTTGAAAGGTGAGACTTTGTTTCATATCAAAAGTACTTGTCTGTCAGCGCGCAGTCTCCTCTCTGATCCGCAATGTATTTTTGATCGATGGGCCAATCGGGGTCATACTCTGATAGGTTGTCCCCAAATTGAGGCCTACCATCTGGCCAGGTTTCAAGTCTCTAGGCCTTACGGTTTGTCCTGCACGATGCGTTTTACAAATCCTTACAATTACAATAGGGTTTCAGCATTTCATGCTTGAACCCCTAATAAGAATGAAGGCTTTTTGCCAGTTATAGCGCCACCTATGGTCCGATCTCCATGAAACTCTGCATGCTTCCTCACCATGTTCTGACACATATGCTCATCAATTTTTGTGAAGTTCTGAGTTTTCCTTTGGGATTTATAGGCTTTTGAGTGTATTTTGCCACGCCCCTTTTCTAAATGACCCTGTTACAGCCACCCAAATGGCAAAGTTCAACTTTTTTTTGATAATTATTGATCTAGAGAGTCCAGAGAATTGTCCTAGACTGGTTTGGTTCCGATCGGGCGAAAAACCAGGGACTAGTTCGCAAAAGTAGGTTTTGGACAAAATCTGACATAGCAGAAAATTTTCCCTGCCTACATCCAAATCGGAGATAGCCATTTTGTCCGCCTCGAGCCAAGGATTCCAACGATATAAGACACTTGATCCTGGGACAAACGGTCTAAGAGTTATGAGCGATTTTGAACTTTTGGTTGCTGTAGCGCCACCTATGGGCCAATCGGGGTCATACTCTGATAGGTTGTCCCCAAATTGAGGCCTACCATCTGGCCAGGTTTCAAGTCTCTAGGCCTTACGGTTTGTCCTGCACGATGCGTTTTACAAATCCTTACAATTACAATAGGGTTTCAGCATTTCATGCTTGAACCCCTAATAAGAATGAAGGCTTTTTGCCAGTTATAGCGCCACCTATGGTCCGATCTCCATGAAACTCTGCATGCTTCCTCGCCATGTTCTGACACATATGCTCATCAATTTTTGTGAAGTTCTGAGTTTTCCTTTGGGATTTATAGGCTTTTGAGTGTATTTTGCCACGCCCCTTTTCTAAATGACCCTGTTACAGCCACCCAAATGGCAAAGTTCAACTTTTTTTTGATAATTATTGATCTAGAGAGTCCAGAGAATTGTCCTAGACTGGTTTGGTTCCGATCGGGCGAAAAACCAGGGACTAGTTCGCAAAAGTAGGTTTTGGACAAAATCCGACATAGCAGAAAATTTTCCCTGCCTACATCCAAATCGGAGATAGCCATTTTGTCCGCCTCGAGCCAAGGATTCCAACGATATAAGACACTTGATCCTGGGACAAACGGTCTAAGAGTTATGAGCGATTTTGAACTTTTGGTTGCTGTAGCGCCACCTATGGGCCAATCGGGGTCATACTCTGATAGGTTGTCCCCAAATTGAGGCCTACCATCTGGCCAGGTTTCAAGTCTCTAGGCCTTACGGTTTGTCCTGCACGATGCGTTTTACAAATCCTTACAATTACAATAGGGTTTCAGCATTTCATGCTTGAACCCCTAATAAGAATGAAGGCTTTTTGCCAGTTATAGCGCCACCTATGGTCCGATCTCCATGAAACTCTGCATGCTTCCTCACCATGTTCTGACACATATGCTCATCAATTTTTGTGAAGTTCTGAGTTTTCCTTTGGGATTTATAGGCTTTTGAGTGTATTTTGCCACGCCCCTTTTCTAAATGACCCTGTTACAGCCACCCAAATGGCAAAGTTCAACTTTTTTTTGATAATTATTGATCTAGAGAGTCCAGATAATTGTCCTAGACTGGTTTGGTTCCGATCGGGCGAAAAACCAGGGACTAGTTCGCAAAAGTAGGTTTTGGACAAAATCCGACATAGCAGAAAATTTTCCCTGCCTACATCCAAATCGGAGATAGCCATTTTGTCCGCCTCAAACCAAGGATTCCAACGATATAAGACACTTGATCCTGGGACAAACGGTCTAAGAGTTATGAGCGATTTTGAACTTTTGGTTGCTGTAGCGCCACCTATGGGCCAATCGGGGTCATACTCTGATAGGTTGTCCCCAAATTGAGGCCTACCATCTGGCCAGGTTTCAAGTCTCTAGGCCTTACGGTTTGTCCTGCACGATGCGTTTTACAAATCCTTACAATTACAATAGGGTTTCAGCATTTCATGCTTGAACCCCTAATAAGAATGAAGGCTTTTTGCCAGTTATAGCGCCACCTATGGTCCGATCTCCATGAAACTCTGCATGCTTCCTCACCATGTTCTGACACATATGCTCATCAATTTTTGTGAAGTTCTGAGTTTTCCTTTGGGATTTATAGGCTTTTGAGTGTATTTTGCCACGCCCCTTTTCTAAATGACCCTGTTACAGCCACCCAAATGGCAAAGTTCAACTTTTTTTTGATAATTATTGATCTAGAGAGTCCAGAGAATTGTCCTAGACTGGTTTGGTTCCGATCGGGCGAAAAACCAGGGACTAGTTCGCAAAAGTAGGTTTTGGACAAAATCCGACATAGCAGAAAATTTTCCCTGCCTACATCCAAATCGGAGATAGCCATTTTGTCCGCCTCGAGCCAAGGATTCCAACGATATAAGACACTTGATCCTGGGACAAACGGTCTAAGAGTTATGAGCGATTTTGAACTTTTGGTTGCTGTAGCGCCACCTATGGGCCAATCGGGGTCATACTCTGATAGGTTGTCCCCAAATTGAGGCCTACCATCTGGCCAGGTTTCAAGTCTCTAGGCCTTACGGTTTGTCCTGCACGATGCGTTTTACAAATCCTTACAATTACAATAGGGTTTCAGCATTTCATGCTTGAACCCCTAATAAGAATGAAGGCTTTTTGCCAGTTATAGCGCCACCTATGGTCCGATCTCCATGAAACTCTGCATGCTTCCTCACCATGTTCTGACACATATGCTCATCAATTTTTGTGAAGTTCTGAGTTTTCCTTTGGGATTTATAGGCTTTTGAGTGTATTTTGCCACGCCCCTTTTCTAAATGACCCTGTTACAGCCACCCAAATGGCAAAGTTCAACTTTTTTTTGATAATTATTGATCTAGAGAGTCCAGAGAATTGTCCTAGACTGGTTTGGTTCCGATCGGGCGAAAAACCAGGGACTAGTTCGCAAAAGTAGGTTTTGGACAAAATCCGACATAGCAGAAAATTTTCCCTGCCTACATCCAAATCGGAGATAGCCATTTTGTCCGCCTCGAGCCAAGGATTCCAACGATATAAGACACTTGATCCTGGGACAAACGGTCTAAGAGTTATGAGCGATTTTGAACTTTTGGTTGCTGTAGCGCCACCTATGGGCCAATCGGGGTCATACTCTGATAGGTTGTCCCCAAATTGAGGCCTACCATCTGGCCAGGTTTCAAGTCTCTAGGCCTTACGGTTTGTCCTGCACGATGCGTTTTACAAATCCTTACAATTACAATAGGGTTTCAGCATTTCATGCTTGAACCCCTAATAAGAATGAAGGCTTTTTGCCAGTTATAGCGCCACCTATGGTCCGATCTCCATGAAACTCTGCATGCTTCCTCACCATGTTCTGACACATATGCTCATCAATTTTTGTGAAGTTCTGAGTTTTCCTTTGGGATTTATAGGCTTTTGAGTGTATTTTGCCACGCCCCTTTTCTAAATGACCCTGTTACAGCCACCCAAATGGCAAAGTTCAACTTTTTTTTGATAATTATTGATCTAGAGAGTCCAGAGAATTGTCCTAGACTGGTTTGGTTCCGATCGGACGAAAAACCAGGGACTAGTTCGCAAAAGTAGGTTTTGGACAAAATCCGACATAGCAGAAAATTTTCCCTGCCTACATCCAAATCGGAGATAGCCATTTTGTCCGCCTCGAGCCAAGGATTCCAACGATATAAGACACTTGATCCTGGGACAAACGGTCTAAGAGTTATGACCGATTTTGAACTTTTGGTTGCTGTAGCGCCACCTATGGGCCAATCGGGGTCATACTCTGATAGGTTGTCCCCAAATTGAGGCCTACCATCTGGCCAGGTTTCAAGTCTCTAGGCCTTACGGTTTGTCCTGCACGATGCGTTTTACAAATCCTTACAATTACAATAGGGTTTCAGCATTTCATGCTTGAACCCCTGATAAGAATGAAGGCTTTTTGCCAGTTATAGCGCCACCTATGGTCCGATCTCCATGAAACTCTGCATGCTTCCTCACCATGTTCTGACACATATGCTCATCAATTTTTGTGAAGTTCTGAGTTTTCCTTTGGGATTTATAGGCTTTTGAGTGTATTTTGCCACGCCCCTTTTCTAAATGACCCTGTTACAGCCACCCAAATGGCAAAGTTCAACTTTTTTTTGATAATTATTGATCTAGAGAGTCCAGAGAATTGTCCTAGACTGGTTTGGTTCCGATCGGGCGAAAAACCAGGGACTAGTTCGCAAAAGTAGGTTTTGGACAAAATCCGACATAGCAGAAAATTTTCCCTGCCTACATCCAAATCGGAGATAGCCATTTTGTCCGCCTCGAGCCAAGGATTCCAACGATATAAGACACTTGATCCTGGGACAAACGGTCTAAGAGTTATGAGCGATTTTGAACTTTTGGTTGCTGTAGCGCCACCTATGGGCCAATCGGGGTCATACTCTGATAGGTTGTCCCCAAATTGAGGCCTACCATCTGGCCAGGTTTCAAGTCTCTAGGCCTTACGGTTTGTCCTGCACGATGCGTTTTACAAATCCTTACAATTACAATAGGGTTTCAGCATTTCATGCTTGAACCCCTAATAAGAATGAAGGCTTTTTGCCAGTTATAGCGCCACCTATGGTCCGATCTCCATGAAACTCTGCATGCTTCCTCACCATGTTCTGACACATATGCTCATCAATTTTTGTGAAGTTCTGAGTTTTCCTTTGGGATTTATAGGCTTTTGAGTGTATTTTGCCACACCCCTTTTCTAAATTACCCTGTTACAGCCACCCAAATGGTAAAGTTCAACTTTTTTTTGATAATTATTGATCTAGAGAGTCCAGAGAATTGTCCTAGACTGGTTTGGTTCCGATCGGACGAAAAACCAGGGACTAGTTCGCAAAAGTAGGTTTTGGACAAAATCCGACATAGCAGAAAATTTTCCCTGCCTACATCCAAATCGGAGATAGCCATTTTGTCCGCCTCGAGCCAAGGATTCCAACGATATAAGACACTTGATCCTGGGACAAACGGTCTAAGAGTTATGACCGATTTTGAACTTTTGGTTGCTGTAGCGCCACCTATGGGCCAATCGGGGTCATACTCTGATAGGTTGTCCCCAAATTGAGGCCTACCATCTGGCCAGGTTTCAAGTCTCTAGGCCTTACGGTTTGTCCTGCACGATGCGTTTTACAAATCCTTACAATTACAATAGGGTTTCAGCATTTCATGCTTGAACCCCTGATAAGAATGAAGGCTTTTTGCCAGTTATAGCGCCACCTATGGTCCGATCTCCATGAAACTCTGCATGCTTCCTCACCATGTTCTGACACATATGCTCATCAATTTTTGTGAAGTTCTGAGTTTTCCTTTGGGATTTATAGGCTTTTGAGTGTATTTTGCCACGCCCCTTTTCTAAATGACCCTGTTACAGCCACCCAAATGGCAAAGTTCAACTTTTTTTTGATAATTATTGATCTAGAGAGTCCAGAGAATTGTCCTAGACTGGTTTGGTTCCGATCGGGCGAAAAACCAGGGACTAGTTCGCAAAAGTAGGTTTTGGACAAAATCCGACATAGCAGAACATTTTCCCTGCCTACATCCAAATCGGAGATAGCCATTTTGTCCGCCTCGAGCCAAGGATTCCAACGATATAAGACACTTGATCCTGGGACAAACGGTCTAAGAGTTATGAGCGATTTTGAACTTTTGGTTGCTGTAGCGCCACCTATGGGCCAATCGGGGTCATACTCTGATAGGTTGTCCCCAAATTGAGGCCTACCATCTGGCCAGGTTTCAAGTCTCTAGGCCTTACGGTTTGTCCTGCACGATGCGTTTTACAAATCCTTACAATTACAATAGGGTTTCAGCATTTCATGCTTGAACCCCTAATAAGAATGAAGGCTTTTTGCCAGTTATAGCGCCACCTATGGTCCGATCTCCATGAAACTCTGCATGCTTCCTCACCATGTTCTGACACATATGCTCATCAATTTTTGTGAAGTTCTGAGTTTTCCTTTGGGATTTATAGGCTTTTGAGTGTATTTTGCCACACCCCTTTTCTAAATTACCCTGTTACAGCCACCCAAATGGTAAAGTTCAACTTTTTTTTGATAATTATTGATCTAGAGAGTCCAGAGAATTGTCCTAGACTGGTTTGGTTCCGATCGGGCGAAAAACCAGGGACTAGTTCGCAAAAGTAGGTTTTGGACAAAATCCGACATAGCAGAAAATTTTCCCTGCCTACATCCAAATCGGAGATAGCCATTTTGTCCGCCTCGAGCCAAGGATTCCAACGATATAAGACACTTGATCCTGGGACAAACGGTCTAAGAGTTATGAGCGATTTTGAACTTTTGGTTGCTGTAGCGCCACCTATGGGCCAATCGGGGTCATACTCTGATAGGTTGTCCCCAAATTGAGGCCTACCATCTGGCCAGGTTTCAAGTCTCTAGGCCTTACGGTTTGTCCTGCACGATGCGTTTTACAAATCCTTACAATTACAATAGGGTTTCAGCATTTCATGCTTGAACCCCTGATAAGAATGAAGGCTTTTTGCCAGTTATAGCGCCACCTATGGTCCGATCTCCATGAAACTCTGCATGCTTCCTCACCATGTTCTGACACATATGCTCATCAATTTTTGTGAAGTTCTGAGTTTTCCTTTGGGATTTATAGGCTTTTGAGTGTATTTTGCCACGCCCCTTTTCTAAATGACCCTGTTACAGCCACCCAAATGGCAAAGTTCAACTTTTTTTTGATAATTATTGATCTAGAGAGTCCAGAGAATTGTCCTAGACTGGTTTGGTTCCGATCGGGCGAAAAACCAGGGACTAGTTCGCAAAAGTAGGTTTTGGACAAAATCCGACATAGCAGAAAATTTTCCCTGCCTACATCCAAATCGGAGATAGCCATTTTGTCCGCCTCGAGCCAAGGATTCCAACGATATAAGACACTTGATCCTGGGACAAACGGTCTAAGAGTTATGAGCCATTTTGAACTTTTGGTTGCTGTAGCGCCACCTATGGGCCAATCGGGGTCATACTCTGATAGGTTGTCCCCAAATTGAGGCCTACCATCTGGCCAGGTTTCAAGTCTCTAGGCCTTACGGTTTGTCCTGCACGATGCGTTTTACAAATCCTTACAATTACAATAGGGTTTCAGCATTTCATGCTTGAACCCCTGATAAGAATGAAGGCTTTTTGCCAGTTATAGCGCCACCTATGGTCCGATCTCCATGAAACTCTGCATGCTTCCTCACCATGTTCTGACACATATGCTCATCAATTTTTGTGAAGTTCTGAGTTTTCCTTTGGGATTTATAGGCTTTTGAGTGTATTTTGCCACGCCCCTTTTCTAAATGACCCTGTTACAGCCACCCAAATGGCAAAGTTCAACTTTTTTTTGATAATTATTGATCTAGAGAGTCCAGAGAATTGTCCTAGACTGGTTTGGTTCCGATCGGGCGAAAAACCAGGGACTAGTTCGCAAAAGTAGGTTTTGGACAAAATCCGACATAGCAGAAAATTTTCCCTGCCTACATCCAAATCGGAGATAGCCATTTTGTCCACCTCGAGCCAAGGATTCCAACGATATAAGACACTTGATCCTGGGACAAACGGTCTAAGAGTTATGAGCGATTTTGAACTTTTGGTTGCTGTAGCGCCACCTATGGGCCAATCGGGGTCATACTCTGATAGGTTGTCCCCAAATTGAGGCCTACCATCTGGCCAGGTTTCAAGTCTCTAGGCCTTACGGTTTGTCCTGCACGATGCGTTTTACAAATCCTTACAATTACAATAGGGTTTCAGCATTTCATGCTTGAACCCCTGATAAGAATGAAGGCTTTTTGCCAGTTATAGCGCCACCTATGGTCCGATCTCCATGAAACTCTGCATGCTTCCTCACCATGTTCTGACACATATGCTCATCAATTTTTGTGAAGTTCTGAGTTTTCCTTTGGGATTTATAGGCTTTTGAGTGTATTTTGCCACGCCCCTTTTCTAAATGACCCTGTTACAGCCACCCAAATGGCAAAGTTCAACTTTTTTTTGATAATTATTGATCTAGAGAGTCCAGAGAATTGTCCTAGACTGGTTTGGTTCCGATCGGGCGAAAAACCAGGGACTAGTTCGCAAAAGTAGGTTTTGGACAAAATCCGACATAGCAGAAAATTTTCCCTGCCTACATCCAAATCGGAGATAGCCATTTTGTCCGCCTCGAGCCAAGGATTCCAACGATATAAGACACTTGATCCTGGGACAAACGGTCTAAGAGTTATGAGCCATTTTGAACTTTTGGTTGCTGTAGCGCCACCTATGGGCCAATCGGGGTCATACTCTGATAGGTTGTCCCCAAATTGAGGCCTACCATCTGGCCAGGTTTCAAGTCTCTAGGCCTTACGGTTTGTCCTGCACGATGCGTTTTACAAATCCTTACAATTACAATAGGGTTTCAGCATTTCATGCTTGAACCCCTGATAAGAATGAAGGCTTTTTGCCAGTTATAGCGCCACCTATGGTCCGATCTCCATGAAACTCTGCATGCTTCCTCACCATGTTCTGACACATATGCTCATCAATTTTTGTGAAGTTCTGAGTTTTCCTTTGGGATTTATAGGCTTTTGAGTGTATTTTGCCACGCCCCTTTTCTAAATGACCCTGTTACAGCCACCCAAATGGCAAAGTTCAACTTTTTTTTGATAATTATTGATCTAGAGAGTCCAGAGAATTGTCCTAGACTGGTTTGGTTCCGATCGGGCGAAAAACCAGGGACTAGTTCGCAAAAGTAGGTTTTGGACAAAATCCGACATAGCAGAAAATTTTCCCTGCCTACATCCAAATCGGAGATAGCCATTTTGTCCGCCTCGAGCCAAGGATTCCAACGATATAAGACACTTGATCCTGGGACAAACGGTCTAAGAGTTATGAGCGATTTTGAACTTTTGGTTGCTGTAGCGCCACCTATGGGCCAATCGGGGTCATACTCTGATAGGTTGTCCCCAAATTGAGGCCTACCATCTGGCCAGGTTTCAAGTCTCTAGGCCTTACGGTTTGTCCTGCACGATGCGTTTTACAAATCCTTACAATTACAATAGGGTTTCAGCATTTCATGCTTGAACCCCTAATAAGAATGAAGGCTTTTTGCCAGTTATAGCGCCACCTATGGTCCGATCTCCATGAAACTCTGCATGCTTCCTCACCATGTTCTGACACATATGCTCATCAATTTTTGTGAAGTTCTGAGTTTTCCTTTGGGATTTATAGGCTTTTGAGTGTATTTTGCCACACCCCTTTTCTAAATTACCCTGTTACAGCCACCCAAATGGTAAAGTTCAACTTTTTTTTGATAATTATTGATCTAGAGAGTCCAGAGAATTGTCCTAGACTGGTTTGGTTCCGATCGGGCGAAAAACCAGGGACTAGTTCGCAAAAGTAGGTTTTGGACAAAATCCGACATAGCAGAAAATTTTCCCTGCCTACATCCAAATCGGAGATAGCCATTTTGTCCGCCTCGAGCCAAGGATTCCAACGATATAAGACACTTGATCCTGGGACAAACGGTCTAAGAGTTATGAGCGATTTTGAACTTTTGGTTGCTGTAGCGCCACCTATGGGCCAATCGGGGTCATACTCTGATAGGTTGTCCCCAAATTGAGGCCTACCATCTGGCCAGGTTTCAAGTCTCTAGGCCTTACGGTTTGTCCTGCACGATGCGTTTTACAAATCCTTACAATTACAATAGGGTTTCAGCATTTCATGCTTGAACCCCTGATAAGAATGAAGGCTTTTTGCCAGTTATAGCGCCACCTATGGTCCGATCTCCATGAAACTCTGCATGCTTCCTCACCATGTTCTGACACATATGCTCATCAATTTTTGTGAAGTTCTGAGTTTTCCTTTGGGATTTATAGGCTTTTGAGTGTATTTTGCCACGCCCCTTTTCTAAATGACCCTGTTACAGCCACCCAAATGGCAAAGTTCAACTTTTTTTTGATAATTATTGATCTAGAGAGTCCAGAGAATTGTCCTAGACTGGTTTGGTTCCGATCGGGCGAAAAACCAGGGACTAGTTCGCAAAAGTAGGTTTTGGACAAAATCCGACATAGCAGAAAATTTTCCCTGCCTACATCCAAATCGGAGATAGCCATTTTGTCCGCCTCGAGCCAAGGATTCCAACGATATAAGACACTTGATCCTGGGACAAACGGTCTAAGAGTTATGAGCGATTTTGAACTTTTGGTTGCTGTAGCGCCACCTATGGGCCAATCGGGGTCATACTCTGATAGGTTGTCCCCAAATTGAGGCCTACCATCTGGCCAGGTTTCACGTCTCTAGGCCTTACGGTTTGTCCTGCACGATGCGTTTTACAAATCCTTACAATTACAATAGGGTTTCAGCATTTCATGCTTGAACCCCTGATAAGAATGAAGGCTTTTTGCCAGTTATAGCGCCACCTATGGTCCGATCTCCATGAAACTCTGCATGCTTCCTCACCATGTTCTGACACATATGCTCATCAATTTTTGTGAAGTTCTGAGTTTTCCTTTGGGATTTATAGGCTTTTGAGTGTATTTTGCCACGCCCCTTTTCTAAATGACCCTGTTACAGCCACCCAAATGGCAAAGTTCAACTTTTTTTTGATAATTATTGATCTAGAGAGTCCAGAGAATTGTCCTAGACTGGTTTGGTTCCGATCGGGCGAAAAACCAGGGACTAGTTCGCAAAAGTAGGTTTTGGACAAAATCCGACATAGCAGAAAATTTTCCCTGCCTACATCCAAATCGGAGATAGCCATTTTGTCCGCCTCGAGCCAAGGATTCCAACGATATAAGACACTTGATCCTGGGACAAACGGTCTAAGAGTTATGAGCGATTTTGAACTTTTGGTTGCTGTAGCGCCACCTATGGGCCAATCGGGGTCATACTCTGATAGGTTGTCCCCAAATTGAGGCCTACCATCTGGCCAGGTTTCACGTCTCTAGGCCTTACGGTTTGTCCTGCACGATGCGTTTTACAAATCCTTACAATTACAATAGGGTTTCAGCATTTCATGCTTGAACCCCTGATAAGAATGAAGGCTTTTTGCCAGTTATAGCGCCACCTATGGTCCGATCTCCATGAAACTCTGCATGCTTCCTCACCATGTTCTGACACATATGCTCATCAATTTTTGTGAAGTTCTGAGTTTTCCTTTGGGATTTATAGGCTTTTGAGTGTATTTTGCCACGCCCCTTTTCTAAATGACCCTGTTACAGCCACCCAAATGGCAAAGTTCAACTTTTTTTTGATAATTATTGATCTAGAGAGTCCAGAGAATTGTCCTAGACTGGTTTGGTTCCGATCGGGCGAAAAACCAGGGACTAGTTCGCAAAAGTAGGTTTTGGACAAAATCCGACATAGCAGAAAATTTTCCCTGCCTACATCCAAATCGGAGATAGCCATTTTGTCCGCCTCGAGCCAAGGATTCCAACGATATAAGACACTTGATCCTGGGACAAACGGTCTAAGAGTTATGAGCGATTTTGAACTTTTGGTTGCTGTAGCGCCACCTATGGGCCAATCGGGGTCATACTCTGATAGGTTGTCCCCAAATTGAGGCCTACCATCTGGCCAGGTTTCAAGTCTCTAGGCCTTACGGTTTGTCCTGCACGATGCGTTTTACAAATCCTTACAATTACAATAGGGTTTCAGCATTTCATGCTTGAACCCCTGATAAGAATGAAGGCTTTTTGCCAGTTATAGCGCCACCTATGGTCCGATCTCCATGAAACTCTGCATGCTTCCTCACCATGTTCTGACACATATGCTCATCAATTTTTGTGAAGTTCTGAGTTTTCCTTTGGGATTTATAGGCTTTTGAGTGTATTTTGCCACGCCCCTTTTCTAAATGACCCTGTTACAGCCACCCAAATGGCAAAGTTCAACTTTTTTTTGATAATTATTGATCTAGAGAGTCCAGAGAATTGTCCTAGACTGGTTTGGTTCCGATCGGGCGAAAAACCAGGGACTAGTTCGCAAAAGTAGGTTTTGGACAAAATCCGACATAGCAGAAAATTTTCCCTGCCTACATCCAAATCGGAGATAGCCATTTTGTCCGCCTCGAGCCAAGGATTCCAACGATATAAGACACTTGATCCTGGGACAAACGGTCTAAGAGTTATGAGCGATTTTGAACTTTTGGTTGCTGTAGCGCCACCTATGGGCCAATCGGGGTCATACTCTGATAGGTTGTCCCC
Organism: Squalius cephalus; assembly: GCF_949319135.1. Classification (NCBI taxonomy): domain Eukaryota; kingdom Metazoa; phylum Chordata; class Actinopteri; order Cypriniformes; family Leuciscidae; genus Squalius; species Squalius cephalus. The sequence goes on along the minus strand of NC_137129.1, from coordinate 21,698,665 downwards.
AAATTGAGGCCTACCATCTGGCCAGGTTTCAAGTCTCTAGGCCTTACGGTTTGTCCTGCACGATGCGTTTTACAAATCCTTACAATTACAATAGGGTTTCAGCATTTCATGCTTGAACCCCTGATAAGAATGAAGGCTTTTTGCCAGTTATAGCGCCACCTATGGTCCGATCTCCATGAAACTCTGCATGCTTCCTCACCATGTTCTGACACATATGCTCATCAATTTTTGTGAAGTTCTGAGTTTTCCTTTGGGATTTATAGGCTTTTGAGTGTATTTTGCCACGCCCCTTTTCTAAATGACCCTGTTACAGCCACCCAAATGGCAAAGTTCAACTTTTTTTTGATAATTATTGATCTAGAGAGTCCAGAGAATTGTCCTAGACTGGTTTGGTTCCGATCGGGCGAAAAACCAGGGACTAGTTCGCAAAAGTAGGTTTTGGACAAAATCCGACATAGCAGAAAATTTTCCCTGCCTACATCCAAATCGGAGATAGCCATTTTGTCCGCCTCGAGCCAAGGATTCCAACGATATAAGACACTTGATCCTGGGACAAACGGTCTAAGAGTTATGAGCGATTTTGAACTTTTGGTTGCTGTAGCGCCACCTATGGGCCAATCGGGGTCATACTCTGATAGGTTGTCCCCAAATTGAGGCCTACCATCTGGCCAGGTTTCAAGTCTCTAGGCCTTACGGTTTGTCCTGCACGATGCGTTTTACAAATCCTTACAATTACAATAGGGTTTCAGCATTTCATGCTTGAACCCCTGATAAGAATGAAGGCTTTTTGCCAGTTATAGCGCCACCTATGGTCCGATCTCCATGAAACTCTGCATGCTTCCTCACCATGTTCTGACACATATGCTCATCAATTTTTGTGAAGTTCTGAGTTTTCCTTTGGGATTTATAGGCTTTTGAGTGTATTTTGCCACGCCCCTTTTCTAAATGACCCTGTTACAGCCACCCAAATGGCAAAGTTCAACTTTTTTTTGATAATTATTGATCTAGAGAGTCCAGAGAATTGTCCTAGACTGGTTTGGTTCCGATCGGGCGAAAAACCAGGGACTAGTTCGCAAAAGTAGGTTTTGGACAAAATCCGACATAGCAGAAAATTTTCCCTGCCTACATCCAAATCGGAGATAGCCATTTTGTCCGCCTCGAGCCAAGGATTCCAACGATATAAGACACTTGATCCTGGGACAAACGGTCTAAGAGTTATGAGCGATTTTGAACTTTTGGTTGCTGTAGCGCCACCTATGGGCCAATCGGGGTCATACTCTGATAGGTTGTCCCCAAATTGAGGCCTACCATCTGGCCAGGTTTCAAGTCTCTAGGCCTTACGGTTTGTCCTGCACGATGCGTTTTACAAATCCTTACAATTACAATAGGGTTTCAGCATTTCATGCTTGAACCCCTGATAAGAATGAAGGCTTTTTGCCAGTTATAGCGCCACCTATGGTCCGATCTCCATGAAACTCTGCATGCTTCCTCACCATGTTCTGACACATATGCTCATCAATTTTTGTGAAGTTCTGAGTTTTCCTTTGGGATTTATAGGCTTTTGAGTGTATTTTGCCACGCCCCTTTTCTAAATGACCCTGTTACAGCCACCCAAATGGCAAAGTTCAACTTTTTTTTGATAATTATTGATCTAGAGAGTCCAGAGAATTGTCCTAGACTGGTTTGGTTCCGATCGGGCGAAAAACCAGGGACTAGTTCGCAAAAGTAGGTTTTGGACAAAATCCGACATAGCAGAAAATTTTCCCTGCCTACATCCAAATCGGAGATAGCCATTTTGTCCGCCTCGAGCCAAGGATTCCAACGATATAAGACACTTGATCCTGGGACAAACGGTCTAAGAGTTATGAGCGATTTTGAACTTTTGGTTGCTGTAGCGCCACCTATGGGCCAATCGGGGTCATACTCTGATAGGTTGTCCCCAAATTGAGGCCTACCATCTGGCCAGGTTTCAAGTCTCTAGGCCTTACGGTTTGTCCTGCACGATGCGTTTTACAAATCCTTACAATTACAATAGGGTTTCAGCATTTCATGCTTGAACCCCTGATAAGAATGAAGGCTTTTTGCCAGTTATAGCGCCACCTATGGTCCGATCTCCATGAAACTCTGCATGCTTCCTCACCATGTTCTGACACATATGCTCATCAATTTTTGTGAAGTTCTGAGTTTTCCTTTGGGATTTATAGGCTTTTGAGTGTATTTTGCCACGCCCCTTTTCTAAATGACCCTGTTACAGCCACCCAAATGGCAAAGTTCAACTTTTTTTTGATAATTATTGATCTAGAGAGTCCAGAGAATTGTCCTAGACTGGTTTGGTTCCGATCGGGCGAAAAACCAGGGACTAGTTCGCAAAAGTAGGTTTTGGACAAAATCCGACATAGCAGAAAATTTTCCCTGCCTACATCCAAATCGGAGATAGCCATTTTGTCCGCCTCGAGCCAAGGATTCCAACGATATAAGACACTTGATCCTGGGACAAACGGTCTAAGAGTTATGAGCGATTTTGAACTTTTGGTTGCTGTAGCGCCACCTATGGGCCAATCGGGGTCATACTCTGATAGGTTGTCCCCAAATTGAGGCCTACCATCTGGCCAGGTTTCAAGTCTCTAGGCCTTACGGTTTGTCCTGCACGATGCGTTTTACAAATCCTTACAATTACAATAGGGTTTCAGCATTTCATGCTTGAACCCCTGATAAGAATGAAGGCTTTTTGCCAGTTATAGCGCCACCTATGGTCCGATCTCCATGAAACTCTGCATGCTTCCTCACCATGTTCTGACACATATGCTCATCAATTTTTGTGAAGTTCTGAGTTTTCCTTTGGGATTTATAGGCTTTTGAGTGTATTTTGCCACGCCCCTTTTCTAAATGACCCTGTTACAGCCACCCAAATGGCAAAGTTCAACTTTTTTTTGATAATTATTGATCTAGAGAGTCCAGAGAATTGTCCTAGACTGGTTTGGTTCCGATCGGGCGAAAAACCAGGGACTAGTTCTCAAAAGTAGGTTTTGGACAAAATCCGACATAGCAGAAAATTTTCCCTGCCTACATCCAAATCGGAGATAGCCATTTTGTCCGCCTCGAGCCAAGGATTCCAACGATATAAGACACTTGATCCTGGGACAAACCGTCTAAGAGTTATGAGCGATTTTGAACTTTTGGTTGCTGTAGCGCCACCTATGGGCCAATCGGGGTCATACTCTGATAGGTTGTCCCCAAATTGAGGCCTACCATCTGGCCAGGTTTCACGTCTCTAGGCCTTACGGTTTGTCCTGCACGATGCGTTTTACAAATCCTTACAATTACAATAGGGTTTCAGCATTTCATGCTTGAACCCCTGATAAGAATGAAGGCTTTTTGCCAGTTATAGCGCCACCTATGGTCCGATCTCCATGAAACTCTGCATGCTTCCTCACCATGTTCTGACACATATGCTCATCAATTTTTGTGAAGTTCTGAGTTTTCCTTTGGGATTTATAGGCTTTTGAGTGTATTTTGCCACGCCCCTTTTCTAAATGACCCTGTTACAGCCACCCAAATGGCAAAGTTCAACTTTTTTTTGATAATTATTGATCTAGAGAGTCCAGAGAATTGTCCTAGACTGGTTTGGTTCCGATCGGGCGAAAAACCAGGGACTAGTTCTCAAAAGTAGGTTTAGGACAAAATCCGACATAGCAGAAAATTTTCCCTGCCTACATCCAAATCGGAGATAGCCATTTTGTCCGCCTCGAGCCAAGGATTCCAACGATATAAGACACTTGATCCTGGGACAAACGGTCTAAGAGTTATGAGCGATTTTGAACTTTTGGTTGCTGTAGCGCCACCTATGGGCCAATCGGGGTCATACTCTGATAGGTTGTCCCCAAATTGAGGCCTACCATCTGGCCAGGTTTCAAGTCTCTAGGCCTTACGGTTTGTCCTGCACGATGCGTTTTACAAATCCTTACAATTACAATAGGGTTTCAGCATTTCATGCTTGAACCCCTGATAAGAATGAAGGCTTTTTGCCAGTTATAGCGCCACCTATGGTCCGATCTCCATGAAACTCTGCATGCTTCCTCACCATGTTCTGACACATATGCTCATCAATTTTTGTGAAGTTCTGAGTTTTCCTTTGGGATTTATAGGCTTTTGAGTGTATTTTGCCACGCCCCTTTTCTAAATGACCCTGTTACAGCCACCCAAATGGCAAAGTTCAACTTTTTTTTGATAATTATTGATCTAGAGAGTCCAGAGAATTGTCCTAGACTGGTTTGGTTCCGATCGGGCGAAAAACCAGGGACTAGTTCGCAAAAGTAGGTTTTGGACAAAATCCGACATAGCAGAAAATTTTCCCTGCCTACATCCAAATCGGAGATAGCCATTTTGTCCGCCTCGAGCCAAGGATTCCAACGATATAAGACACTTGATCCTGGGACAAACCGTCTAAGAGTTATGAGCGATTTTGAACTTTTGGTTGCTGTAGCGCCACCTATGGGCCAATCGGGGTCATACTCTGATAGGTTGTCCCCAAATTGAGGCCTACCATCTGGCCAGGTTTCAAGTCTCTAGGCCTTACGGTTTGTCCTGCACGATGCGTTTTACAAATCCTTACAATTACAATAGGGTTTCAGCATTTCATGCTTGAACCCCTGATAAGAATGAAGGCTTTTTGCCAGTTATAGCGCCACCTATGGTCCGATCTCCATGAAACTCTGCATGCTTCCTCACCATGTTCTGACACATATGCTCATCAATTTTTGTGAAGTTCTGAGTTTTCCTTTGGGATTTATAGGCTTTTGAGTGTATTTTGCCACGCCCCTTTTCTAAATGACCCTGTTACAGCCACCCAAATGGCAAAGTTCAACTTTTTTTTGATAATTATTGATCTAGAGAGTCCAGAGAATTGTCCTAGACTGGTTTGGTTCCGATCGGGCGAAAAACCAGGGACTAGTTCGCAAAAGTAGGTTTTGGACAAAATCCGACATAGCAGAAAATTTTCCCTGCCTACATCCAAATCGGAGATAGCCATTTTGTCCGCCTCGAGCCAAGGATTCCAACGATATAAGACACTTGATCCTGGGACAAACGGTCTAAGAGTTATGAGCGATTTTGAACTTTTGGTTGCTGTAGTGCCACCTATGGGCCAATCGGGGTCATACTCTGATAGGTTGTCCCCAAATTGAGGCCTACCATCTGGCCAGGTTTCAAGTCTCTAGGCCTTACGGTTTGTCCTGCACGATGCGTTTTACAAATCCTTACAATTACAATAGGGTTTCAGCATTTCATGCTTGAACCCCTGATAAGAATGAAGGCTTTTTGCCAGTTATAGCGCCACCTATGGTCCGATCTCCATGAAACTCTGCATGCTTCCTCACCATGTTCTGACACATATGCTCATCAATTTTTGTGAAGTTCTGAGTTTTCCTTTGGGATTTATAGGCTTTTGAGTGTATTTTGCCACGCCCCTTTTCTAAATGACCCTGTTACAGCCACCCAAATGGCAAAGTTCAACTTTTTTTTGATAATTATTGATCTAGAGAGTCCAGAGAATTGTCCTAGACTGGTTTGGTTCCGATCGGGCGAAAAACCAGGGACTAGTTCGCAAAAGTAGGTTTTGGACAAAATCCGACATAGCAGAAAATTTTCCCTGCCTACATCCAAATCGGAGATAGCCATTTTGTCCGCCTCGAGCCAAGGATTCCAACGATATAAGACACTTGATCCTGGGACAAACGGTCTAAGAGTTATGAGCGATTTTGAACTTTTGGTTGCTGTAGCGCCACCTATGGGCCAATCGGGGTCATACTCTGATAGGTTGTCCCCAAATTGAGGCCTACCATCTGGCCAGGTTTCAAGTCTCTAGGCCTTACGGTTTGTCCTGCACGATGCGTTTTACAAATCCTTACAATTACAATAGGGTTTCAGCATTTCATGCTTGAACCCCTAATAAGAATGAAGGCTTTTTGCCAGTTATAGCGCCACCTATGGTCCGATCTCCATGAAACTCTGCATGCTTCCTCACCATGTTCTGACACATATGCTCATCAATTTTTGTGAAGTTCTGAGTTTTCCTTTGGGATTTATAGGCTTTTGAGTGTATTTTGCCACGCCCCTTTCCTAAATGACCCTGTTACAGCCACCCAAATGGCAAAGTTCAACTTTTTTTTGATAATTATTGATCTAGAGAGTCCAGAGAATTGTCCTAGACTGGTTTGGTTCCGATCGGGCGAAAAACCAGGGACTAGTTCGCAAAAGTAGGTTTTGGACAAAATCCGACATAGCAGAAAATTTTCCCTGCCTACATCCAAATCGGAGATAGCCATTTTGTCCGCCTCGAGCCAAGGATTCCAACGATATAAGACACTTGATCCTGGGACAAACGGTCTAAGAGTTATGAGCGATTTTGAACTTTTGGTTGCTGTAGCGCCACCTATGGGCCAATCGGGGTCATACTCTGATAGGTTGTCCCCAAATTGAGGCCTACCATCTGGCCAGGTTTCAAGTCTCTAGGCCTTACGGTTTGTCCTGCACGATGCGTTTTACAAATCCTTACAATTACAATAGGGTTTCAGCATTTCATGCTTGAACCCCTAATAAGAATGAAGGCTTTTTGCCAGTTATAGCGCCACCTATGGTCCGATCTCCATGAAACTCTGCATGCTTCCTCACCATGTTCTGACACATATGCTCGTCAATTTTTGTGAAGTTCTGAGTTTTCCTTTGGGATTTATAGGCTTTTGAGTGTATTTTGCCACGCCCCTTTCCTAAATGACCCTGTTACAGCCACCCAAATGGCAAAGTTCAACTTTTTTTTGATAATTATTGATCTAGAGAGTCCAGAGAATTGTCCTAGACTGGTTTGGTTCCGATCGGGCGAAAAACCAGGGACTAGTTCGCAAAAGTAGGTTTTGGACAAAATCCGACATAGCAGAAAATTTTCCCTGCCTACATCCAAATCGGAGATAGCCATTTTGTCCGCCTCGAGCCAAGGATTCCAACGATATAAGACACTTGATCCTGGGACAAACGGTCTAAGAGTTATGAGCGATTTTGAACTTTTGGTTGCTGTAGCGCCACCTATGGGCCAATCGGGGTCATACTCTGATAGGTTGTCCCCAAATTGAGGCCTACCATCTGGCCAGGTTTCAAGTCTCTAGGCCTTACGGTTTGTCCTGCACGATGCGTTTTACAAATCCTTACAATTACAATAGGGTTTCAGCATTTCATGCTTGAACCCCTAATAAGAATGAAGGCTTTTTGCCAGTTATAGCGCCACCTATGGTCCGATCTCCATGAAACTCTGCATGCTTCCTCACCATGTTCTGACACATATGCTCATCAATTTTTGTGAAGTTCTGAGTTTTCCTTTGGGATTTATAGGCTTTTGAGTGTATTTTGCCACGCCCCTTTTCTAAATGACCCTGTTACAGCCACCCAAATGGCAAAGTTCAACTTTTTTTTGATAATTATTGATCTAGAGAGTCCAGAGAATTGTCCTAGACTGGTTTGGTTCCGATCGGGCGAAAAACCAGGGACTAGTTCGCAAAAGTAGGTTTTGGACAAAATCCGACATAGCAGAAAATTTTCCCTGCCTACATCCAAATCGGAGATAGCCATTTTGTCCGCCTCGAGCCAAGGATTCCAACGATATAAGACACTTGATCCTGGGACAAACGGTCTAAGAGTTATGAGCGATTTTGAACTTTTGGTTGCTGTAGCGCCACCTATGGGCCAATCGGGGTCATACTCTGATAGGTTGTCCCCAAATTGAGGCCTACCATCTGGCCAGGTTTCAAGTCTCTAGGCCTTACGGTTTGTCCTGCACGATGCGTTTTACAAATCCTTACAATTACAATAGGGTTTCAGCATTTCATGCTTGAACCCCTAATAAGAATGAAGGCTTTTTGCCAGTTATAGCGCCACCTATGGTCCGATCTCCATGAAACTCTGCATGCTTCCTCACCATGTTCTGACACATATGCTCGTCAATTTTTGTGAAGTTCTGAGTTTTCCTTTGGGATTTATAGGCTTTTGAGTGTATTTTGCCACGCCCCTTTCCTAAATGACCCTGTTACAGCCACCCAAATGGCAAAGTTCAACTTTTTTTTGATAATTATTGATCTAGAGAGTCCAGAGAATTGTCCTAGACTGGTTTGGTTCCGATCGGGCGAAAAACCAGGGACTAGTTCGCAAAAGTAGGTTTTGGACAAAATCCGACATAGCAGAAAATTTTCCCTGCCTACATCCAAATCGGAGATAGCCATTTTGTCCGCCTCGAGCCAAGGATTCCAACGATATAAGACACTTGATCCTGGGACAAACGGTCTAAGAGTTATGAGCCATTTTGAACTTTTGGTTGCTGTAGCGCCACCTATGGGCCAATCGGGGTCATACTCTGATAGGTTGTCCCCAAATTGAGGCCTACCATCTGGCCAGGTTTCAAGTCTCTAGGCCTTACGGTTTGTCCTGCACGATGCGTTTTACAAATCCTTACAATTACAATAGGGTTTCAGCATTTCATGCTTGAACCCCTAATAAGAATGAAGGCTTTTTGCCAGTTATAGCGCCACCTATGGTCCGATCTCCATGAAACTCTGCATGCTTCCTCACCATGTTCTGACACATATGCTCATCAATTTTTGTGAAGTTCTGAGTTTTCCTTTGGGATTTATAGGCTTTTGAGTGTATTTTGCCACGCCCCTTTTCTAAATGACCCTGTTACAGCCACCCAAATGGCAAAGTTCAACTTTTTTTTGATAATTATTGATCTAGAGAGTCCAGAGAATTGTCCTAGACTGGTTTGGTTCCGATCGGGCGAAAAACCAGGGACTAGTTCGCAAAAGTAGGTTTTGGACAAAATCCGACATAGCAGAAAATTTTCCCTGCCTACATCCAAATCGGAGATAGCCATTTTGTCCGCCTCGAGCCAAGGATTCCAACGATATAAGACACTTGATCCTGGGACAAACGGTCTAAGAGTTATGAGCCATTTTGAACTTTTGGTTGCTGTAGCGCCACCTATGGGCCAATCGGGGTCATACTCTGATAGGTTGTCCCCAAATTGAGGCCTACCATCTGGCCAGGTTTCAAGTCTCTAGGCCTTACGGTTTGTCCTGCACGATGCGTTTTACAAATCCTTACAATTACAATAGGGTTTCAGCATTTCATGCTTGAACCCCTAATAAGAATGAAGGCTTTTTGCCAGTTATAGCGCCACCTATGGTCCGATCTCCATGAAACTCTGCATGCTTCCTCACCATGTTCTGACACATATGCTCGTCAATTTTTGTGAAGTTCTGAGTTTTCCTTTGGGATTTATAGGCTTTTGAGTGTATTTTGCCACGCCCCTTTTCTAAATGACCCTGTTACAGCCACCCAAATGGCAAAGTTCAACTTTTTTTTGATAATTATTGATCTAGAGAGTCCAGAGAATTGTCCTAGACTGGTTTGGTTCCGATCGGGCGAAAAACCAGGGACTAGTTCGCAAAAGTAGGTTTTGGACAAAATCCGACATAGCAGAAAATTTTCCCTGCCTACATCCAAATCGGAGATAGCCATTTTGTCCGCCTCGAGCCAAGGATTCCAACGATATAAGACACTTGATCCTGGGACAAACGGTCTAAGAGTTATGAGCCATTTTGAACTTTTGGTTGCTGTAGCGCCACCTATGGGCCAATCGGGGTCATACTCTGATAGGTTGTCCCCAAATTGAGGCCTACCATCTGGCCAGGTTTCAAGTCTCTAGGCCTTACGGTTTGTCCTGCACGATGCGTTTTACAAATCCTTACAATTACAATAGGGTTTCAGCATTTCATGCTTGAACCCCTAATAAGAATGAAGGCTTTTTGCCAGTTATAGCGCCACCTATGGTCCGATCTCCATGAAACTCTGCATGCTTCCTCACCATGTTCTGACACATATGCTCATCAATTTTTGTGAAGTTCTGAGTTTTCCTTTGGGATTTATAGGCTTTTGAGTGTATTTTGCCACGCCCCTTTTCTAAATGACCCTGTTACAGCCACCCAAATGGCAAAGTTCAACTTTTTTTTGATAATTATTGATCTAGAGAGTCCAGAGAATTGTCCTAGACTGGTTTGGTTCCGATCGGGCGAAAAACCAGGGACTAGTTCGCAAAAGTAGGTTTTGGACAAAATCCGACATAGCAGAAAATTTTCCCTGCCTACATCCAAATCGGAGATAGCCATTTTGTCCGCCTCGAGCCAAGGATTCCAACGATATAAGACACTTGATCCTGGGACAAACGGTCTAAGAGTTATGAGCCATTTTGAACTTTTGGTTGCTGTAGCGCCACCTATGGGCCAATCGGGGTCATACTCTGATAGGTTGTCCCCAAATTGAGGCCTACCATCTGGCCAGGTTTCAAGTCTCTAGGCCTTACGGTTTGTCCTGCACGATGCGTTTTACAAATCCTTACAATTACAATAGGGTTTCAGCATTTCATGCTTGAACCCCTAATAAGAATGAAGGCTTTTTGCCAGTTATAGCGCCACCTATGGTCCGATCTCCATGAAACTCTGCATGCTTCCTCACCATGTTCTGACACATATGCTCATCAATTTTTGTGAAGTTCTGAGTTTTCCTTTGGGATTTATAGGCTTTTGAGTGTATTTTGCCACGCCCCTTTTCTAAATGACCCTGTTACAGCCACCCAAATGGCAAAGTTCAACTTTTTTTTGATAATTATTGATCTAGAGAGTCCAGAGAATTGTCCTAGACTGGTTTGGTTCCGATCGGGCGAAAAACCAGGGACTAGTTCGCAAAAGTAGGTTTTGGACAAAATCCGACATAGCAGAAAATTTTCCCTGCCTACATCCAAATCGGAGATAGCCATTTTGTCCGCCTCGAGCCAAGGATTCCAACGATATAAGACACTTGATCCTGGGACAAACGGTCTAAGAGTTATGAGCGATTTTGAACTTTTGGTTGCTGTAGCGCCACCTATGGGCCAATCGGGGTCATACTCTGATAGGTTGTCCCCAAATTGAGGCCTACCATCTGGCCAGGTTTCAAGTCTCTAGGCCTTACGGTTTGTCCTGCACGATGCGTTTTACAAATCCTTACAATTACAATAGGGTTTCAGCATTTCATGCTTGAACCCCTAATAAGAATGAAGGCTTTTTGCCAGTTATAGCGCCACCTATGGTCCGATCTCCATGAAACTCTGCATGCTTCCTCACCATGTTCTGACACATATGCTCGTCAATTTTTGTGAAGTTCTGAGTTTTCCTTTGGGATTTATAGGCTTTTGAGTGTATTTTGCCACGCCCCTTTCCTAAATGACCCTGTTACAGCCACCCAAATGGCAAAGTTCAACTTTTTTTTGATAATTATTGATCTAGAGAGTCCAGAGAATTGTCCTAGACTGGTTTGGTTCCGATCGGGCGAAAAACCAGGGACTAGTTCGCAAAAGTAGGTTTTGGACAAAATCCGACATAGCAGAAAATTTTCCCTGCCTACATCCAAATCGGAGATAGCCATTTTGTCCGCCTCGAGCCAAGGATTCCAACGATATAAGACACTTGATCCTGGGACAAACGGTCTAAGAGTTATGAGCGATTTTGAACTTTTGGTTGCTGTAGCGCCACCTATGGGCCAATCGGGGTCATACTCTGATAGGTTGTCCCCAAATTGAGGCCTACCATCTGGCCAGGTTTCAAGTCTCTAGGCCTTACGGTTTGTCCTGCACGATGCGTTTTACAAATCCTTACAATTACAATAGGGTTTCAGCATTTCATGCTTGAACCCCTAATAAGAATGAAGGCTTTTTGCCAGTTATAGCGCCACCTATGGTCCGATCTCCATGAAACTCTGCATGCTTCCTCACCATGTTCTGACACATATGCTCGTCAATTTTTGTGAAGTTCTGAGTTTTCCTTTGGGATTTATAGGCTTTTGAGTGTATTTTGCCACGCCCCTTTTCTAAATGACCCTGTTACAGCCACCCAAATGGCAAAGTTCAACTTTTTTTTGATAATTATTGATCTAGAGAGTCCAGAGAATTGTCCTAGACTGGTTTGGTTCCGATCGGGCGAAAAACCAGGGACTAGTTCGCAAAAGTAGGTTTTGGACAAAATCCGACATAGCAGAAAATTTTCCCTGCCTACATCCAAATCGGAGATAGCCATTTTGTCCGCCTCGAGCCAAGGATTCCAACGATATAAGACACTTGATCCTGGGACAAACGGTCTAAGAGTTATGAGCGATTTTGAACTTTTGGTTGCTGTAGCGCCACCTATGGGCCAATCGGGGTCATACTCTGATAGGTTGTCCCCAAATTGAGGCCTACCATCTGGCCAGGTTTCAAGTCTCTAGGCCTTACGGTTTGTCCTGCACGATGCGTTTTACAAATCCTTACAATTACAATAGGGTTTCAGCATTTCATGCTTGAACCCCTAATAAGAATGAAGGCTTTTTGCCAGTTATAGCGCCACCTATGGTCCGATCTCCATGAAACTCTGCATGCTTCCTCACCATGTTCTGACACATATGCTCGTCAATTTTTGTGAAGTTCTGAGTTTTCCTTTGGGATTTATAGGCTTTTGAGTGTATTTTGCCACGCCCCTTTTCTAAATGACCCTGTTACAGCCACCCAAATGGCAAAGTTCAACTTTTTTTTGATAATTATTGATCTAGAGAGTCCAGAGAATTGTCCTAGACTGGTTTGGTTCCGATCGGGCGAAAAACCAGGGACTAGTTCGCAAAAGTAGGTTTTGGACAAAATCCGACATAGCAGAAAATTTTCCCTGCCTACATCCAAATCGGAGATAGCCATTTTGTCCGCCTCGAGCCAAGGATTCCAACGATATAAGACACTTGATCCTGGGACAAACGGTCTAAGAGTTATGAGCCATTTTGAACTTTTGGTTGCTGTAGCGCCACCTATGGGCCAATCGGGGTCATACTCTGATAGGTTGTCCCCAAATTGAGGCCTACCATCTGGCCAGGTTTCAAGTCTCTAGGCCTTACGGTTTGTCCTGCACGATGCGTTTTACAAATCCTTACAATTACAATAGGGTTTCAGCATTTCATGCTTGAACCCCTAATAAGAATGAAGGCTTTTTGCCAGTTATAGCGCCACCTATGGTCCGATCTCCATGAAACTCTGCATGCTTCCTCACCATGTTCTGACACATATGCTCATCAATTTTTGTGAAGTTCTGAGTTTTCCTTTGGGATTTATAGGCTTTTGAGTGTATTTTGCCACGCCCCTTTTCTAAATGACCCTGTTACAGCCACCCAAATGGCAAAGTTCAACTTTTTTTTGATAATTATTGATCTAGAGAGTCCAGAGAATTGTCCTAGACTGGTTTGGTTCCGATCGGGCGAAAAACCAGGGACTAGTTCGCAAAAGTAGGTTTTGGACAAAATCCGACATAGCAGAAAATTTTCCCTGCCTACATCCAAATCGGAGATAGCCATTTTGTCCGCCTCGAGCCAAGGATTCCAACGATATAAGACACTTGATCCTGGGACAAACGGTCTAAGAGTTATGAGCGATTTTGAACTTTTGGTTGCTGTAGCGCCACCTATGGGCCAATCGGGGTCATACTCTGATAGGTTGTCCCCAAATTGAGGCCTACCATCTGGCCAGGTTTCAAGTCTCTAGGCCTTACGGTTTGTCCTGCACGATGCGTTTTACAAATCCTTACAATTACAATAGGGTTTCAGCATTTCATGCTTGAACCCCTAATAAGAATGAAGGCTTTTTGCCAGTTATAGCGCCACCTATGGTCCGATCTCCATGAAACTCTGCATGCTTCCTCACCATGTTCTGACACATATGCTCATCAATTTTTGTGAAGTTCTGAGTTTTCCTTTGGGATTTATAGGCTTTTGAGTGTATTTTGCCACGCCCCTTTCCTAAATGACCCTGTTACAGCCACCCAAATGGCAAAGTTCAACTTTTTTTTGATAATTATTGATCTAGAGAGTCCAGAGAATTGTCCTAGACTGGTTTGGTTCCGATCGGGCGAAAAACCAGGGACTAGTTCGCAAAAGTAGGTTTTGGACAAAATCCGACATAGCAGAAAATTTTCCCTGCCTACATCCAAATCGGAGATAGCCATTTTGTCCGCCTCGAGCCAAGGATTCCAACGATATAAGACACTTGATCCTGGGACAAACGGTCTAAGAGTTATGAGCGATTTTGAACTTTTGGTTGCTGTAGCGCCACCTATGGGCCAATCGGGGTCATACTCTGATAGGTTGTCCCCAAATTGAGGCCTACCATCTGGCCAGGTTTCAAGTCTCTAGGCCTTACGGTTTGTCCTGCACGATGCGTTTTACAAATCCTTACAATTACAATAGGGTTTCAGCATTTCATGCTTGAACCCCTAATAAGAATGAAGGCTTTTTGCCAGTTATAGCGCCACCTATGGTCCGATCTCCATGAAACTCTGCATGCTTCCTCACCATGTTCTGACACATATGCTCGTCAATTTTTGTGAAGTTCTGAGTTTTCCTTTGGGATTTATAGGCTTTTGAGTGTATTTTGCCACGCCCCTTTTCTAAATGACCCTGTTACAGCCACCCAAATGGCAAAGTTCAACTTTTTTTTGATAATTATTGATCTAGAGAGTCCAGAGAATTGTCCTAGACTGGTTTGGTTCCGATCGGGCGAAAAACCAGGGACTAGTTCGCAAAAGTAGGTTTTGGACAAAATCCGACATAGCAGAAAATTTTCCCTGCCTACATCCAAATCGGAGATAGCCATTTTGTCCGCCTCGAGCCAAGGATTCCAACGATATAAGACACTTGATCCTGGGACAAACGGTCTAAGAGTTATGAGCGATTTTGAACTTTTGGTTGCTGTAGCGCCACCTATGGGCCAATCGGGGTCATACTCTGATAGGTTGTCCCCAAATTGAGGCCTACCATCTGGCCAGGTTTCAAGTCTCTAGGCCTTACGGTTTGTCCTGCACGATGCGTTTTACAAATCCTTACAATTACAATAGGGTTTCAGCATTTCATGCTTGAACCCCTAATAAGAATGAAGGCTTTTTGCCAGTTATAGCGCCACCTATGGTCCGATCTCCATGAAACTCTGCATGCTTCCTCACCATGTTCTGACACATATGCTCGTCAATTTTTGTGAAGTTCTGAGTTTTCCTTTGGGATTTATAGGCTTTTGAGTGTATTTTGCCACGCCCCTTTTCTAAATGACCCTGTTACAGCCACCCAAATGGCAAAGTTCAACTTTTTTTTGATAATTATTGATCTAGAGAGTCCAGAGAATTGTCCTAGACTGGTTTGGTTCCGATCGGGCGAAAAACCAGGGACTAGTTCGCAAAAGTAGGTTTTGGACAAAATCCGACATAGCAGAAAATTTTCCCTGCCTACATCCAAATCGGAGATAGCCATTTTGTCCGCCTCGAGCCAAGGATTCCAACGATATAAGACACTTGATCCTGGGACAAACGGTCTAAGAGTTATGAGCGATTTTGAACTTTTGGTTGCTGTAGCGCCACCTATGGGCCAATCGGGGTCATACTCTGATAGGTTGTCCCCAAATTGAGGCCTACCATCTGGCCAGGTTTCAAGTCTCTAGGCCTTACGGTTTGTCCTGCACGATGCGTTTTACAAATCCTTACAATTACAATAGGGTTTCAGCATTTCATGCTTGAACCCCTAATAAGAATGAAGGCTTTTTGCCAGTTATAGCGCCACCTATGGTCCGATCTCCATGAAACTCTGCATGCTTCCTCACCATGTTCTGACACATATGCTCATCAATTTTTGTGAAGTTCTGAGTTTTCCTTTGGGATTTATAGGCTTTTGAGTGTATTTTGCCACGCCCCTTTCCTAAATGACCCTGTTACAGCCACCCAAATGGCAAAGTTCAACTTTTTTTTGATAATTATTGATCTAGAGAGTCCAGAGAATTGTCCTAGACTGGTTTGGTTCCGATCGGGCGAAAAACCAGGGACTAGTTCGCAAAAGTAGGTTTTGGACAAAATCCGACATAGCAGAAAATTTTCCCTGCCTACATCCAAATCGGAGATAGCCATTTTGTCCGCCTCGAGCCAAGGATTCCAACGATATAAGACACTTGATCCTGGGACAAACAGTCTAAGAGTTATGAGCGATTTTGAACTTTTGGTTGCTGTAGCGCCACCTATGGGCCAATCGGGGTCATACTCTGATAGGTTGTCCCCAAATTGAGGCCTACCATCTGGCCAGGTTTCAAGTCTCTAGGCCTTACGGTTTGTCCTGCACGATGCGTTTTACAAATCCTTACAATTACAATAGGGTTTCAGCATTTCATGCTTGAACCCCTAATAAGAATGAAGGCTTTTTGCCAGTTATAGCGCCACCTATGGTCCGATCTCCATGAAACTCTGCATGCTTCCTCACCATGTTCTGACACATATGCTCGTCAATTTTTGTGAAGTTCTGAGTTTTCCTTTGGGATTTATAGGCTTTTGAGTGTATTTTGCCACGCCCCTTTCCTAAATGACCCTGTTACAGCCACCCAAATGGCAAAGTTCAACTTTTTTTTGATAATTATTGATCTAGAGAGTCCAGAGAATTGTCCTAGACTGGTTTGGTTCCGATCGGGCGAAAAACCAGGGACTAGTTCGCAAAAGTAGGTTTTGGACAAAATCCGACATAGCAGAAAATTTTCCCTGCCTACATCCAAATCGGAGATAGCCATTTTGTCCGCCTCGAGCCAAGGATTCCAACGATATAAGACACTTGATCCTGGGACAAACGGTCTAAGAGTTATGAGCGATTTTGAACTTTTGGTTGCTGTAGCGCCACCTATGGGCCAATCGGGGTCATACTCTGATAGGTTGTCCCCAAATTGAGGCCTACCATCTGGCCAGGTTTCAAGTCTCTAGGCCTTACGGTTTGTCCTGCACGATGCGTTTTACAAATCCTTACAATTACAATAGGGTTTCAGCATTTCATGCTTGAACCCCTAATAAGAATGAAGGCTTTTTGCCAGTTATAGCGCCACCTATGGTCCGATCTCCATGAAACTCTGCATGCTTCCTCACCATGTTCTGACACATATGCTCGTCAATTTTTGTGAAGTTCTGAGTTTTCCTTTGGGATTTATAGGCTTTTGAGTGTATTTTGCCACGCCCCTTTTCTAAATGACCCTGTTACAGCCACCCAAATGGCAAAGTTCAACTTTTTTTTGATAATTATTGATCTAGAGAGTCCAGAGAATTGTCCTAGACTGGTTTGGTTCCGATCGGGCGAAAAACCAGGGACTAGTTCGCAAAAGTAGGTTTTGGACAAAATCCGACATAGCAGAAAATTTTCCCTGCCTACATCCAAATCGGAGATAGCCATTTTGTCCGCCTCGAGCCAAGGATTCCAACGATATAAGACACTTGATCCTGGGACAAACGGTCTAAGAGTTATGAGCGATTTTGAACTTTTGGTTGCTGTAGCGCCACCTATGGGCCAATCGGGGTCATACTCTGATAGGTTGTCCCCAAATTGAGGCCTACCATCTGGCCAGGTTTCAAGTCTCTAGGCCTTACGGTTTGTCCTGCACGATGCGTTTTACAAATCCTTACAATTACAATAGGGTTTCAGCATTTCATGCTTGAACCCCTAATAAGAATGAAGGCTTTTTGCCAGTTATAGCGCCACCTATGGTCCGATCTCCATGAAACTCTGCATGCTTCCTCACCATGTTCTGACACATATGCTCGTCAATTTTTGTGAAGTTCTGAGTTTTCCTTTGGGATTTATAGGCTTTTGAGTGTATTTTGCCACGCCCCTTTTCTAAATGACCCTGTTACAGCCACCCAAATGGCAAAGTTCAACTTTTTTTTGATAATTATTGATCTAGAGAGTCCAGAGAATTGTCCTAGACTGGTTTGGTTCCGATCGGGCGAAAAACCAGGGACTAGTTCGCAAAAGTAGGTTTTGGACAAAATCCGACATAGCAGAAAATTTTCCCTGCCTACATCCAAATCGGAGATAGCCATTTTGTCCGCCTCGAGCCAAGGATTCCAACGATATAAGACACTTGATCCTGGGACAAACGGTCTAAGAGTTATGAGCGATTTTGAACTTTTGGTTGCTGTAGCGCCACCTATGGGCCAATCGGGGTCATACTCTGATAGGTTGTCCCCAAATTGAGGCCTACCATCTGGCCAGGTTTCAAGTCTCTAGGCCTTACGGTTTGTCCTGCACGATGCGTTTTACAAATCCTTACAATTACAATAGGGTTTCAGCATTTCATGCTTGAACCCCTAATAAGAATGAAGGCTTTTTGCCAGTTATAGCGCCACCTATGGTCCGATCTCCATGAAACTCTGCATGCTTCCTCACCATGTTCTGACACATATGCTCGTCAATTTTTGTGAAGTTCTGAGTTTTCCTTTGGGATTTATAGGCTTTTGAGTGTATTTTGCCACGCCCCTTTTCTAAATGACCCTGTTACAGCCACCCAAATGGCAAAGTTCAACTTTTTTTTGATAATTATTGATCTAGAGAGTCCAGAGAATTGTCCTAGACTGGTTTGGTTCCGATCGGGCGAAAAACCAGGGACTAGTTCGCAAAAGTAGGTTTTGGACAAAATCCGACATAGCAGAAAATTTTCCCTGCCTACATCCAAATCGGAGATAGCCATTTTGTCCGCCTCGAGCCAAGGATTCCAACGATATAAGACACTTGATCCTGGGACAAACGGTCTAAGAGTTATGAGCGATTTTGAACTTTTGGTTGCTGTAGCGCCACCTATGGGCCAATCGGGGTCATACTCTGATAGGTTGTCCCCAAATTGAGGCCTACCATCTGGCCAGGTTTCAAGTCTCTAGGCCTTACGGTTTGTCCTGCACGATGCGTTTTACAAATCCTTACAATTACAATAGGGTTTCAGCATTTCATGCTTGAACCCCTAATAAGAATGAAGGCTTTTTGCCAGTTATAGCGCCACCTATGGTCCGATCTCCATGAAACTCTGCATGCTTCCTCACCATGTTCTGACACATATGCTCGTCAATTTTTGTGAAGTTCTGAGTTTTCCTTTGGGATTTATAGGCTTTTGAGTGTATTTTGCCACGCCCCTTTCCTAAATGACCCTGTTACAGCCACCCAAATGGCAAAGTTCAACTTTTTTTTGATAATTATTGATCTAGAGAGTCCAGAGAATTGTCCTAGACTGGTTTGGTTCCGATCGGGCGAAAAACCAGGGACTAGTTCGCAAAAGTAGGTTTTGGACAAAATCCGACATAGCAGAAAATTTTCCCTGCCTACATCCAAATCGGAGATAGCCATTTTGTCCGCCTCGAGCCAAGGATTCCAACGATATAAGACACTTGATCCTGGGACAAACGGTCTAAGAGTTATGAGCGATTTTGAACTTTTGGTTGCTGTAGCGCCACCTATGGGCCAATCGGGGTCATACTCTGATAGGTTGTCCCCAAATTGAGGCCTACCATCTGGCCAGGTTTCAAGTCTCTAGGCCTTACGGTTTGTCCTGCACGATGCGTTTTACAAATCCTTACAATTACAATAGGGTTTCAGCATTTCATGCTTGAACCCCTAATAAGAATGAAGGCTTTTTGCCAGTTATAGCGCCACCTATGGTCCGATCTCCATGAAACTCTGCATGCTTCCTCACCATGTTCTGACACATATGCTCATCAATTTTTGTGAAGTTCTGAGTTTTCCTTTGGGATTTATAGGCTTTTGAGTGTATTTTGCCACGCCCCTTTCCTAAATGACCCTGTTACAGCCACCCAAATGGCAAAGTTCAACTTTTTTTTGATAATTATTGATCTAGAGAGTCCAGAGAATTGTCCTAGACTGGTTTGGTTCCGATCGGGCGAAAAACCAGGGACTAGTTCGCAAAAGTAGGTTTTGGACAAAATCCGACATAGCAGAAAATTTTCCCTGCCTACATCCAAATCGGAGATAGCCATTTTGTCCGCCTCGAGCCAAGGATTCCAACGATATAAGACACTTGATCCTGGGACAAACGGTCTAAGAGTTATGAGCGATTTTGAACTTTTGGTTGCTGTAGCGCCACCTATGGGCCAATCGGGGTCATACTCTGATAGGTTGTCCCCAAATTGAGGCCTACCATCTGGCCAGGTTTCAAGTCTCTAGGCCTTACGGTTTGTCCTGCACGATGCGTTTTACAAATCCTTACAATTACAATAGGGTTTCAGCATTTCATGCTTGAACCCCTAATAAGAATGAAGGCTTTTTGCCAGTTATAGCGCCACCTATGGTCCGATCTCCATGAAACTCTGCATGCTTCCTCACCATGTTCTGACACATATGCTCGTCAATTTTTGTGAAGTTCTGAGTTTTCCTTTGGGATTTATAGGCTTTTGAGTGTATTTTGCCACGCCCCTTTCCTAAATGACCCTGTTACAGCCACCCAAATGGCAAAGTTCAACTTTTTTTTGATAATTATTGATCTAGAGAGTCCAGAGAATTGTCCTAGACTGGTTTGGTTCCGATCGGGCGAAAAACCAGGGACTAGTTCGCAAAAGTAGGTTTTGGACAAAATCCGACATAGCAGAAAATTTTCCCTGCCTACATCCAAATCGGAGATAGCCATTTTGTCCGCCTCGAGCCAAGGATTCCAACGATATAAGACACTTGATCCTGGGACAAACGGTCTAAGAGTTATGAGCGATTTTGAACTTTTGGTTGCTGTAGCGCCACCTATGGGCCAATCGGGGTCATACTCTGATAGGTTGTCCCCAAATTGAGGCCTACCATCTGGCCAGGTTTCAAGTCTCTAGGCCTTACGGTTTGTCCTGCACGATGCGTTTTACAAATCCTTACAATTACAATAGGGTTTCAGCATTTCATGCTTGAACCCCTAATAAGAATGAAGGCTTTTTGCCAGTTATAGCGCCACCTATGGTCCGATCTCCATGAAACTCTGCATGCTTCCTCACCATGTTCTGACACATATGCTCGTCAATTTTTGTGAAGTTCTGAGTTTTCCTTTGGGATTTATAGGCTTTTGAGTGTATTTTGCCACGCCCCTTTTCTAAATGACCCTGTTACAGCCACCCAAATGGCAAAGTTCAACTTTTTTTTGATAATTATTGATCTAGAGAGTCCAGAGAATTGTCCTAGACTGGTTTGGTTCCGATCGGGCGAAAAACCAGGGACTAGTTCGCAAAAGTAGGTTTTGGACAAAATCCGACATAGCAGAAAATTTTCCCTGCCTACATCCAAATCGGAGATAGCCATTTTGTCCGCCTCGAGCCAAGGATTCCAACGATATAAGACACTTGATCCTGGGACAAACGGTCTAAGAGTTATGAGCGATTTTGAACTTTTGGTTGCTGTAGCGCCACCTATGGGCCAATCGGGGTCATACTCTGATAGGTTGTCCCCAAATTGAGGCCTACCATCTGGCCAGGTTTCAAGTCTCTAGGCCTTACGGTTTGTCCTGCACGATGCGTTTTACAAATCCTTACAATTACAATAGGGTTTCAGCATTTCATGCTTGAACCCCTAATAAGAATGAAGGCTTTTTGCCAGTTATAGCGCCACCTATGGTCCGATCTCCATGAAACTCTGCATGCTTCCTCACCATGTTCTGACACATATGCTCGTCAATTTTTGTGAAGTTCTGAGTTTTCCTTTGGGATTTATAGGCTTTTGAGTGTATTTTGCCACGCCCCTTTTCTAAATGACCCTGTTACAGCCACCCAAATGGCAAAGTTCAACTTTTTTTTGATAATTATTGATCTAGAGAGTCCAGAGAATTGTCCTAGACTGGTTTGGTTCCGATCGGGCGAAAAACCAGGGACTAGTTCGCAAAAGTAGGTTTTGGACAAAATCCGACATAGCAGAAAATTTTCCCTGCCTACATCCAAATCGGAGATAGCCATTTTGTCCGCCTCGAGCCAAGGATTCCAACGATATAAGACACTTGATCCTGGGACAAACGGTCTAAGAGTTATGAGCGATTTTGAACTTTTGGTTGCTGTAGCGCCACCTATGGGCCAATCGGGGTCATACTCTGATAGGTTGTCCCCAAATTGAGGCCTACCATCTGGCCAGGTTTCAAGTCTCTAGGCCTTACGGTTTGTCCTGCACGATGCGTTTTACAAATCCTTACAATTACAATAGGGTTTCAGCATTTCATGCTTGAACCCCTAATAAGAATGAAGGCTTTTTGCCAGTTATAGCGCCACCTATGGTCCGATCTCCATGAAACTCTGCATGCTTCCTCACCATGTTCTGACACATATGCTCATCAATTTTTGTGAAGTTCTGAGTTTTCCTTTGGGATTTATAGGCTTTTGAGTGTATTTTGCCACGCCCCTTTCCTAAATGACCCTGTTACAGCCACCCAAATGGCAAAGTTCAACTTTTTTTTGATAATTATTGATCTAGAGAGTCCAGAGAATTGTCCTAGACTGGTTTGGTTCCGATCGGGCGAAAAACCAGGGACTAGTTCGCAAAAGTAGGTTTTGGACAAAATCCGACATAGCAGAAAATTTTCCCTGCCTACATCCAAATCGGAGATAGCCATTTTGTCCGCCTCGAGCCAAGGATTCCAACGATATAAGACACTTGATCCTGGGACAAACGGTCTAAGAGTTATGAGCGATTTTGAACTTTTGGTTGCTGTAGCGCCACCTATGGGCCAATCGGGGTCATACTCTGATAGGTTGTCCCCAAATTGAGGCCTACCATCTGGCCAGGTTTCAAGTCTCTAGGCCTTACGGTTTGTCCTGCACGATGCGTTTTACAAATCCTTACAATTACAATAGGGTTTCAGCATTTCATGCTTGAACCCCTAATAAGAATGAAGGCTTTTTGCCAGTTATAGCGCCACCTATGGTCCGATCTCCATGAAACTCTGCATGCTTCCTCACCATGTTCTGACACATATGCTCGTCAATTTTTGTGAAGTTCTGAGTTTTCCTTTGGGATTTATAGGCTTTTGAGTGTATTTTGCCACGCCCCTTTCCTAAATGACCCTGTTACAGCCACCCAAATGGCAAAGTTCAACTTTTTTTTGATAATTATTGATCTAGAGAGTCCAGAGAATTGTCCTAGACTGGTTTGGTTCCGATCGGGCGAAAAACCAGGGACTAGTTCGCAAAAGTAGGTTTTGGACAAAATCCGACATAGCAGAAAATTTTCCCTGCCTACATCCAAATCGGAGATAGCCATTTTGTCCGCCTCGAGCCAAGGATTCCAACGATATAAGACACTTGATCCTGGGACAAACGGTCTAAGAGTTATGAGCGATTTTGAACTTTTGGTTGCTGTAGCGCCACCTATGGGCCAATCGGGGTCATACTCTGATAGGTTGTCCCCAAATTGAGGCCTACCATCTGGCCAGGTTTCAAGTCTCTAGGCCTTACGGTTTGTCCTGCACGATGCGTTTTACAAATCCTTACAATTACAATAGGGTTTCAGCATTTCATGCTTGAACCCCTAATAAGAATGAAGGCTTTTTGCCAGTTATAGCGCCACCTATGGTCCGATCTCCATGAAACTCTGCATGCTTCCTCACCATGTTCTGACACATATGCTCGTCAATTTTTGTGAAGTTCTGAGTTTTCCTTTGGGATTTATAGGCTTTTGAGTGTATTTTGCCACGCCCCTTTTCTAAATGACCCTGTTACAGCCACCCAAATGGCAAAGTTCAACTTTTTTTTGATAATTATTGATCTAGAGAGTCCAGAGAATTGTCCTAGACTGGTTTGGTTCCGATCGGGCGAAAAACCAGGGACTAGTTCGCAAAAGTAGGTTTTGGACAAAATCCGACATAGCAGAAAATTTTCCCTGCCTACATCCAAATCGGAGATAGCCATTTTGTCCGCCTCGAGTCAAGGATTCCAACGATATAAGACACTTGATCCTGGGACAAACGGTCTAAGAGTTATGAGCGATTTTGAACTTTTGGTTGCTGTAGCGCCACCTATGGGCCAATCGGGGTCATACTCTGATAGGTTGTCCCCAAATTGAGGCCTACCATCTGGCCAGGTTTCAAGTCTCTAGGCCTTACGGTTTGTCCTGCACGATGCGTTTTACAAATCCTTACAATTACAATAGGGTTTCAGCATTTCATGCTTGAACCCCTAATAAGAATGAAGGCTTTTTGCCAGTTATAGCGCCACCTATGGTCCGATCTCCATGAAACTCTGCATGCTTCCTCACCATGTTCTGACACATATGCTCGTCAATTTTTGTGAAGTTCTGAGTTTTCCTTTGGGATTTATAGGCTTTTGAGTGTATTTTGCCACGCCCCTTTTCTAAATGACCCTGTTACAGCCACCCAAATGGCAAAGTTCAACTTTTTTTTGATAATTATTGATCTAGAGAGTCCAGAGAATTGTCCTAGACTGGTTTGGTTCCGATCGGGCGAAAAACCAGGGACTAGTTCGCAAAAGTAGGTTTTGGACAAAATCCGACATAGCAGAAAATTTTCCCTGCCTACATCCAAATCGGAGATAGCCATTTTGTCCGCCTCGAGCCAAGGATTCCAACGATATAAGACACTTGATCCTGGGACAAACGGTCTAAGAGTTATGAGCGATTTTGAACTTTTGGTTGCTGTAGCGCCACCTATGGGCCAATCGGGGTCATACTCTGATAGGTTGTCCCCAAATTGAGGCCTACCATCTGGCCAGGTTTCAAGTCTCTAGGCCTTACGGTTTGTCCTGCACGATGCGTTTTACAAATCCTTACAATTACAATAGGGTTTCAGCATTTCATGCTTGAACCCCTAATAAGAATGAAGGCTTTTTGCCAGTTATAGCGCCACCTATGGTCCGATCTCCATGAAACTCTGCATGCTTCCTCACCATGTTCTGACACATATGCTCATCAATTTTTGTGAAGTTCTGAGTTTTCCTTTGGGATTTATAGGCTTTTGAGTGTATTTTGCCACGCCCCTTTCCTAAATGACCCTGTTACAGCCACCCAAATGGCAAAGTTCAACTTTTTTTTGATAATTATTGATCTAGAGAGTCCAGAGAATTGTCCTAGACTGGTTTGGTTCCGATCGGGCGAAAAACCAGGGACTAGTTCGCAAAAGTAGGTTTTGGACAAAATCCGACATAGCAGAAAATTTTCCCTGCCTACATCCAAATCGGAGATAGCCATTTTGTCCGCCTCGAGCCAAGGATTCCAACGATATAAGACACTTGATCCTGGGACAAACGGTCTAAGAGTTATGAGCGATTTTGAACTTTTGGTTGCTGTAGCGCCACCTATGGGCCAATCGGGGTCATACTCTGATAGGTTGTCCCCAAATTGAGGCCTACCATCTGGCCAGGTTTCAAGTCTCTAGGCCTTACGGTTTGTCCTGCACGATGCGTTTTACAAATCCTTACAATTACAATAGGGTTTCAGCATTTCATGCTTGAACCCCTAATAAGAATGAAGGCTTTTTGCCAGTTATAGCGCCACCTATGGTCCGATCTCCATGAAACTCTGCATGCTTCCTCACCATGTTCTGACACATATGCTCATCAATTTTTGTGAAGTTCTGAGTTTTCCTTTGGGATTTATAGGCTTTTGAGTGTATTTTGCCACGCCCCTTTCCTAAATGACCCTGTTACAGCCACCCAAATGGCAAAGTTCAACTTTTTTTTGATAATTATTGATCTAGAGAGTCCAGAGAATTGTCCTAGACTGGTTTGGTTCCGATCGGGCGAAAAACCAGGGACTAGTTCGCAAAAGTAGGTTTTGGACAAAATCCGACATAGCAGAAAATTTTCCCTGCCTACATCCAAATCGGAGATAGCCATTTTGTCCGCCTCGAGCCAAGGATTCCAACGATATAAGACACTTGATCCTGGGACAAACGGTCTAAGAGTTATGAGCGATTTTGAACTTTTGGTTGCTGTAGCGCCACCTATGGGCCAATCGGGATCATACTCTGATAGGTTGTCCCCAAATTGAGGCCTACCATCTGGCCAGGTTTCAAGTCTCTAGGCCTTACGGTTTGTCCTGCACGATGCGTTTTACAAATCCTTACAATTACAATAGGGTTTCAGCATTTCATGCTTGAACCCCTAATTAAAGCTGCAAGCAGCATTTATCGGGGTTCAAGCAGTTCAAAATGTGTTCAAAAGAGTGATATATTTGCAGCACAAAACCGCTGTCTATGGAGAGGTCAGACCTCGTAATGGCTTGGCACTATTTTCTTCCCCGTCATATCACTGCGCGCTGCCGCTACCTACAGCCAGCTGGGAGCCGCGCACGTGTCACTTTGTTTACAGCTCGTAAAGAGAACGATAACATGTCTGACTACAGCAGCGACGATGACAACATTGACTTCGACACACAGCCAAAAGGATATCTTTACGAAGCTTCTTTATCTTCGCCAGTTTGGTGTTCACATTGAAGCCCAGAGCAATGAGCCAAAGTCGCCTCAGAGCAACATCTGCCACAGGAAATCTTTGAAATGTGTGAGGAGAAAACGCCACATCTTTGTTTGTACAGTCCGGATAGTCACAAGTCCGCACCATTTTCTACAAAGCTTGTACAAACTGATCGCTCTTGGTGAGTAGCTATGTTAGCTCGTTCGTGTAGCTGTTCTGAGCACGTAAACACTGCTGTAAACACTGCCGAACAACTGAAAAAGTGGTGTGCGCCTGCGCAGCTCGCAGCTGGCTGTAGGTAGCGGCAGCGCGCAGTGATATGACAGGGGAGAAAATAGTGCCAAGCCATTACGAGGTCTGACCTCTCCATAGACAACGTTTTAGTGACGCAAATATATCACTCTTTTGAACACATATTGATTTGAGAAGAAAAAAGCTTTATTGCCGTGACCCCAGCAATCTTGCCGGACTAATTTCATCTTGACCAAAACTGGACCGGAGCTCGGCTCACAGGACGCTGTCGGGGGTAAGTCATGGTCAATGCACCACACTGCTTATGGGGAAGCTATAGAGATTCATGTCTAAAATCCTGAACTATCCCTTTAATAGCTTGAACCCCGATAAATGCTGCTTGCAGCTTTAATTATTATTATTATTATTAGGGCCCGAGCACCGATGGTGTGAGGACCCTCTTGGAATTGCTCTGTTTATTATTATTATTATTAGGGCCCGAGCACCGATGGTGTGAGGACCCTCTTGGAATTGCTCTGTTTATTAGGGCCCGAGCACCGATGGTGTGAGGACCCTCTTGGAATTGCTCTGTTTATTAGGGCCCGAGCACCGATGGTGTGAGGACCCTCTTGGAATTGCTCTGTTTATTAGGGCCCGAGCACCGATGGTGTGAGGACCCTCTTGGAATTGCTCTGTTTATTAGGGGTTCAAGCACGAAGTGCTGAAACCCTATTGTAATTGTACTGATTTTTATTATTATTATTTTTCTTCTGCCGTAAAACGCATCGTGCAGCCCAAACCGTAAGTGCTAGAGACTTGAAACTTTGCCAGATGGTAGTACAAAAATCGAGGAGAGGTTATCAAAATATGACCCCGATTGGCCCATAGGTGGCGCTACAGTGCAAAAAACAAAAAAAAATCATATTTTTGCTTAAATCTCATTAACCGTTTGTCACAGACTCAAGTGTCTTATATCATTGGAATCCTTGGGTCAAGCCGAACAAAAAAGGCCTCAAGGATTTCATTTCCGGTATGCAAATTTTCCGCCATTTTGAATTATGTCCAAAACCTACTTTTGCGAACTAGTCCCTGGTTTTGTGTCCGATCGGAACCAAACCAGTGCAGAAATGTTCTCTGGAGTCAGAATATCAATAATTATCGAAAAAAAGTTGAAATTTCGATTGACGGTCGCTAAGGGGCGCCAAAATGTTTGAAGAAGGCGGAGCCTATTTTACTAAAATGGCTATAACTCCAGAAGTAAATGAGGTATATTCACCAAACTCGGTACACCTGTGTAAGAGGTCAATCTGAGGTCATAGTAAAAAGATTGCGGCGATTGGCCACATGGTGGCGCTATAACATGAAAAAAACATAAATCAGGCTGTAACTACCTGACCGTTAGTCCGATTGACTTGAAAATTGGTATGCAGTGTCTTGGTCCAAGCTGTCATGTATATCTATGAGGACATTGGTGTATCTCAAAAAACATGGCCGCCATCGGCCAATGAAGTTTGAGCACCTATTAGACAAGGTTAACGGAGGCCGATCGGAACAAAACTCGGTGGGCATGTTCGACTCATGGCCCTAGAGGTCTGTAAGAATTTTGAAAGAAATCGGCCACTAGTTGGCGCTAACGAGTTTTATGGCTCTGTAATCACGTGGTGTTACACTTATCATCACAAAATGCATATCATTTGATAGATCTGCTCATGCTGAACAACTTTGCCTCTAGAACCATTGCTGTCAATCAAACAGTTTATTAATTATTCACGAATATGTTAAAAACCTACTTTTGCGAACTAGTCCCTGGTTTTTTGCCCGATCGGAACCAAACGAGTCTAGGACAATTCTCTGGACTCTTTAGATCAATAATTATCAAAAAAAGTTGAACTTTTGCATTTTTCGCATGGGTATAATTGGGTCATAAAGAAAATGGGCGTGGCAAAATGCAAACAAAAGCCTATAAATCCTAAACAAAAACTCAGAACATCACGAAAATTGGTGAGCATATGTGCCATAACATTCTACATAAGCATGCAAAATTGTATGTAGATCGGATGATAGTTGGCGCTATAACTGTTAAAAAGCAATGGTAAATTGCCTGTATTGGCTGTAAATGGACTTTTCAATCTATTATTTCAGTGGTTAAAAGCTTTCTAAATAAATCTTAATGTCTTGAATGCTTAAATGCCTTAAAGGCCTTAAATGCTTGAACCCCGATAAATGCTGCTTGCAGCTTTAATTATTATTATTATTATTATTATTCTCCGCATTTAATTGCATTTTTGAGGGCCTAAACATGCTCGAAAACTCACAAAACTTTGCACACGCGTCAGAACTGGCGAAAATTTACATCTGATATAGGTTTCAGAATTGGACGGGGCAAAATGGCTCGATAGCGCCACCTATAAAAGTTCAACGGAGTGCGCCTCCCGCAACGTTCCACGTACGTGCACGAAATTCGGTACATACATGTAATGACCTAATACCTACAAAAAAGTCTCTTGGAGCATAGCCCTAAACACAACAGGAAGTCAGCCATTTTGAACTTCCTCTCAGATTTTTGTGCAGTTTTTGCCATTTTCAGGCCTCGTACTTTAACGAACTCCTCCTACAGTTTTAATCTGATCATCTTCAAATTTGGTGAGTGTAATCTTAAGGCCTTTGCGACGTTAAATTGCGAAGATCTTGAGTTTTCGTCAAAGGGCGGGTCCTCGGCGGCCTGATAAATTTCGATGTTTCGCCATGAAACAGGAAGTTGTTGTAACTCAGGCATGGGATGTCCAATCTGCCCCAAACTTCACACGTTTGATAAGAGTTCTGTCCTGAACACATGACCATGCTCATATTCAGTTATAGTCATAGCGCCACCTGCTGGCAACAGGAAGTGACATGTTTAACACTGTTATGGACTCCTAATAACATATAAAAAAGTGCCAGCAAGTGCTAAACATGCTAACAACATACTAGAAGCATGCTAAAACATGCTAGCAAACTCTTAGCTAAGTGCTAAAGCATGCTATTATTGCAATTAAATAGGAATTTGCTGTAACTCAGGCATGGAATGTCCAATCTGCCCCAAACTTCACACTTTTGATAAGCGTTCTGTACTGAACACATCTACATGAGAATATTCAGTTATAGTAATAGCGCCACCTACTGGTAACAGGAAGTGTCATGTTTAACACGTTGATGCCATTCTAGCAACATGTTAAAAATGCCATTGACTTCTAAACATGCTAGAAACATGTTAAAACATGCTAGCAATACTTAGCTAAGTGCTAAAGCATGCTAATTCAATGAAACAGGATGTTGTTGTTACTCAAGAAGGCAATGTCCAATCTGCGCCAAACTTCACACTTTTAATAAACGTTCTATCCTGAACACATGACCATGCTCATATTCAGTTACAGTCATAGTGCCACCTGCTGGAAACAGGCAGTGACATGTTAAACACTGTTGTGGACATATAAAAACATATAAAAAAGTGCCAGCAAGTGCTAAACATGCTAACAACATACTAGAAACATGCCAAAACATGCTAGCAAACACTTAGCTAAGTGCTAAAGCATGCAAATGCTGCAATTAAATAGGAATTTGCTGTAACACAGGCATGGAATGTCCAATCTGCCCCAAATTTCACACGTTTGATAAGAGTCATGGCCTGAACACATCTACATGAGAATATTCAGTTATAGTAATAGCGCCACCTGCTGTCAACAGGAAGTGACATGTTTAACACTGTTGTGGTCTCCTAATAACATATAAAAAAGAGCCAGCAAGTGCTAAACAGGTTAGCAACATACTAGAAACATGCTAGCAAACACTTAGTTAAGTGCTAAAGCATGCTATTACTGCAATTAAATAGGAATTTGCTGTAACTCAGGCATGGAATGTCCAATCTGCCCTAAACTTCACACGTTTGATAAGAATCATGGCCTGAACACATGTCTATGCTCAAATTCAGTTATAGTAATAGCGCCACCTACTGGCAACAGGAAGTGACATGTTTAACACGTTGATGCCGTTCTAGCAACATGTTAAAAATGCCATTGAGTTCTAAACATGCTAGAAACATATTAAAACATGCTAGCAATACTTAGCTAAGTGCTAAAGCATGCTAATTCAATGAAACAGGACTTTGTTGTTACTCAAGAAGGCAATGTACAATCTACCCCAAACTTCACATGTTTGATAAGAGTTATCTCTTGAACACATGTCCATGCTCATATTTAGTTATAGTCATAGCGCCACCTGCTGGCAACAGGAAGTGACGTTTAACACTGTTCTTGACTCCTAATAACATATAAAAAAATGCCAGTAGATGCTAAACATCCTACCAACATACTAGAGACATAATAAAACATACTAGCAAACACTTAGCTAAGTGCTAAAGAATGATATTACTGCAATTAAATATGAATTTGCTGTAACTCAGGCATGGAATGTCCAATCTGCCCCAAACTTCACACTTTTGATAAGCGTTCTGTCCTGAACACATGACCATGCTTATATTCAGTTACAGTCATAGCGCCACCTGCTGGCAACAGGAAGTGACATGTTTAACACTGTTATGGACTCCTAATAACATATAAAAAAGTGCCAGCAAGTGTTAAACATGCTAACAACATACTAGAAACATGCTAAAACATGCTAGCAAACTCTTAGCTAAGTGCTAAAGCATGCTATTATTGCAATTAAATAGAAATTTGCTGTAACTCAGGCATGGAATGTCCAATCTGCCCCAAACTTCACACTTTTGATAAGAGTCATGGCCTGAACACATCTACATGAGAATGTTCAGTTATAGTAATAGCGCCACCTACTGGCAACAGGAAGTGACATGTTTAACACGTTGATGCCGTTCTAGCAACATGTTAAAAATGCCATTGAGTTCTAAACATGCTAGAAACATATTAAAACATGCTAGCAATGCTTAGCTAAGTGCTAAAGAATGCTAATTCAATGAAACATGACTTTGTTGTTACTCAAGAAGGCAATGTCCAATTTGCACCAAACTTCACAAGTTTGATAAGAGTTCTGTCCTGAACACACATCCATGCTCATATTCAGTTATAGTCATAACGCCACCTACTGGCAACAGAAACTGACATGGTTAACACAGTAATGCAGTACTAACCACATAATTATTGTGTACTAAGCATGCTAGAAACAGACTAAACATGCTAGCAACACTTAGCTGAGTCATGAAGCATGCTATTATCACCATTATACAAAACATTTTGTAACTGACTTTGACATACTCTTACTATATATACCTCCTTAAATGTACATTTCCCAACCATGCTCTGTCTTCCTAAAGCCACCGAGTGTTGATGGCACGGGTGCGAGGGCCCTTTCATCGCTGCTTGCAGCTTTAATTATTATTATTATTATTATTATTATTAGGGCCCAAGCCCTGAAAGGGCGAAGGCCCTATTGTTTTCGGTAGGATTATTATTATTAGGGCCCAAGCCCTGAAAGGGCGAAGGCCCTATTGTTTTCGGTAGGATTATTTATTATTATTATTATTATTCTTATTTTTCTGTCAACCTTTCGGGCACTTTTGAGACCCTTAACGTGCTCGAAAACTCTTGAAACTTTGCACACGGGTCAGAACCCGCGGCCATCAGGGCCGGGCTGAAGCTGGTACCCGGGCGTGGCAGAGGGGCTCAACAGCGCCCCCTTGAACGGGGTCCGAAAACTTGGTCCATAAATCAGACACGCTTGCATGTAATAATATGAAACTCGGTACACATATAGATCTCATCGGGCCGAACAACTTTCGTACTTTTACTTTTTACGCCAGCCCAACAGGAAGTCGGCTATTATGGGTTGTTTTGAAACGCATGCTGTGGAATTTAATGTACTCCTCCTAGAGAATTCATCCAATCGCCTCCAAACTCGGTCAGCATGAAGTCAAGACATTGAGGATGCTAAATTGCGGACGGATTTTTGATATCTCGAACGGTTTGGCCGTGGCAAGGAAACGAATTTATGGCGAATAAGGGACACAGGAAGTGTGTTATAACTTCAGCATACATTATCTGATCTTGATGAAACTTCAGCAGTGTGTTCGTTTTCAGAGGCCAAACACAAGGATGTGATTATTGTGAGTCAAAGTTATAGCGCCACCAACTGGCAGCAGGAAGTGTGTCACTTTCAAAATGCTTTGAAATCACTCTCTTATTTTTACCTGATTTGCTTCAAACTTTATGTGTATGATGTATACACACGGCAGATGTAGACCTGTGAAAGGATTATTGATATCTTAGATACTGTTGCCATGGCAACGCATCAAACTTTAATATTCTTTTTTGATGCTTTTGAGACTCTTAACATACTTGAAATTGCATGAAACTCGACAGACACATCACACTTATTATCCAGTAGACATGGGCAAAGTTTCAGAAACGGGCGTGGTGAGGGGCTCAGTAGCGCCACCTTTAGTCAAAAATGGGGGCTTAGTTTTACCTAGAATCACAAAACTTGGTATGTATATTGTTCTTATCGAGCCGGACAACTTTCTAATTTACACTTATTAGCTCAAAGCAACAGAAAGTCAGATATTTTGGTTTGAATGTGATTTTTTGGAGAAATTTCTCTCTCTCTCTGTCTCTGAGTGTGTGAGGGGTGGGGGTGATTTGTCAGTTGAGTGAGATTTACTTTTTCATTTGTTTTTCAAGGTTTCTGGGGCTTTTGGGTCCCTAAACGTGCTCGAAAACTCTTGAAACTTTGCACACAGGTCAGAACCCGCGGCCATCAGGGCGGGGCTGAATCTGGTAGCCGGGCGTGGCAGGGGGGCTCAACAGCGCCCCCTTGAACGGGGTTCTAAAACTTGGTCCATATATCAAACACGCTTGCATGAATTAATTTGAAACTCGGTACACATATAGATCTCATCAGGCCGAACAACTTTCGTGCTCTAAGTTTTACGCCAGCCCAACAGGAAGTCGGCTATTTAGGGTTGTTTGGAAACGCTTGCTGTGGAATTTAATGTACTCCTCCTAGGAAATACATCGATTCGCCTCCAAACTCGGTCAGCGTGAAGTCAAGACATTGATGATGCTAAATTGCGGACGGATTTTTGATATCTCGAACGGTTTGGCTGTGGCGAGGAAAAGAATTAATGGCGAGAAAAGAGAAAAACGAAGTGTTATAACTAATGCATACATTAACTGATCTTGATGAAACTTCAGCAGTTTGTTCATGGTAAGAGGCCGATCAGATGGATGTAACTATTGTGTGTCAAAGTTATAGCGCCACCAACTGGCAGCAGGAAATGTGTCACTTTCAAAATGCTTTTGACAAAAGTTGGGGGGGTTGTTTTACCTACAGTAGCACAACTCAGTACGTATGTTGATCTCATCGACCCGGACAACTTTCTAATTTAAAGTCATTAGCTCCGACCATCAGGAAGTCAGATATTTTGGTTTGAATGTGGATTTTTTGCAAAATCAGCCTCCAAAAGGCACTAAAAGCCTCAAATCTTCTAAAAATGTAATTTTATACCATTTATTTCTATATAAAAGTATACAAATATCACAACTAAACCCATTTTATTCTGTTTTTAAAAATAATTTTATTCTAATTTTATTCTAAATTTTAAAACAGTAAAGTAAAAAAAAAATTCAAGTCATACATAGGGCTATACTGCCCTCTTGTGTCCAAAAGGACATCAAAATAATATATAAAACTTTTTACCAGCTAGGCCAATAATGTATTTAAATATACATTTATTAGGTATGTGTCTGAGGATATTTTCCCACCGGTTAATCGACGTGTGTGACACGAGTGGGTGCTTCTGTATCGCTAATATAAAAGTGAAAGAAAAATACGGACGTCCGCACGGACATTTATAATGGTGCACACACAAATCACACACACGTTGGAAAGAATTATGCTTTTAAACAACACTAAACCGCCATTAGATGTCGCCAAGTGACCGTCTTAATGAGCGAGTCATTGATTCATTCGTTCAAATGATTCGTAATCCATAACATACAGATCCATAAACATGGATCCATAAACATCCAATCCATAAACATAAACAGATGTTTATGGATTGATCATTCAATCTTTGAGTCAACCAATTCATTCAAAATGCTGAATCATTCAGTTATGAGAAAACACGTTCCTGTGAGATGCGTTCTTCTGTGATCTTTGTTTAACTATTTCCGCTGCTGAAACAGAACAAAAACAGTCAATATTGCATCTAAAATGTAAATGACTTCATTTTAACTGTTAATAACCTGTTGTATGAAATCAATGTCACAGTTTCAATAGTGATTGTATTCAGGAAAAGTTAGGTAAGGAGAGCGAGCGATTTCAACGAAATCAGAACTAAACCCATTTTATTCTTATATTATTATTATTATTCAATTTAAGAATTATGTTTGAGTTTAAAAAAAGCCAGAATGTTTTAGTCCAAAAAATAAATAAATCATGCCATGGATTGCTTGAAATTAATTTTTTTTATTATATTTATTTTTTCGTTTTGGCTTTGTTTATAGTTTATTTTTTATTTTTTATTCTTGTTCCATTCTGAATATCATTACATTTAAAAGATTTGTTGTGGAATATTTTGAGTGTATCAT